>NC_088228.1:26652837-26755337 GCF_036934945.1 Oncorhynchus masou masou
ATGTCTCTCTCTCTCACACACACACACACACACACACACACACACACACACACACACACACACACACACACACACACACACACACACACACACACACACACACACACACACACACTGCAGAGAGAAAATCCTCTTAGGATCATTAGGTTTGTCATGCTGTCTAATTCTGATCGACCTACAGTAGTAAAGTAGAATACCGGGACTGTGATACGTCGTCGCCATTCATCTCACAATGTTTACTTCCCCTTTTACAGCGCCGACGACTGTTTGTACAGCGTGTTTGTACATCATTATAAATAAGCTTAAATATTAATGATGGTGCTTCACAAACACACAGTTGTGCCCTTTTATTTATTTCAACTTTTTTTTGAAATGGTGACAGCACTGTGAGCACATGGGCGGATGAAGAGAAGAACGGCATGTCATTTAAAAAGGTACAAAGAAAAGTTCAAACGCATGTGAAGCTGTCACACTTGGCAGATGAAGATAGTGTATTCTCAGAAAGCTAGGTGTTGGCAAGCCACTGAGGGCTAAACAAATGTAGATCAGCCTCAGAGTGGCACGTGTTAGCGATATGGTGCAGTAAAGGTGGGGACATATTCCAAATTGTAAATTCTAAAATCAATCTTCATGGGAATTGTAGTCCCAATTCGCAATGTCTGAATGATGCTTTGCCTCGTTTCGGTTTCTCAAAGTCTGCGAGAGCCCACCAAAAAACACTGACAATCTTAAATAAATAATAATGAATATTAAATCAATATTAAATAATATTTAGTGTGATGACTGTCAGTTTTTTTTGCTCTCGCGCACGTTGAGAAATCACTCTAATATTGTTTACAGACTGGGCTATGCTATTACACATGCTATGCTATGACACATGATATGCTATTACACATGCTAATGCAATACTATCATTAGCAATACAGTGAACCCATGGTGATTATTCTGCTTTATTTTCAAAATATCATATTTTTTCATAATAACAAAAAAGGTATTTTCCTAAAAATGATGAATATCCTTTGAATTAAAACACAAAAATCGGCCACCGTTTGGCAATAACGGCCGTCACACACTGAGAAAGAAGGAGGGTCTCATTTGTGAGGAGAGGAAGTACAACATGATACAGACATGCTCTTCTCACTTCTAGCACTCATTAAAGAGCTGGAGCTTTGGACCGAGCGGAGTCGTCTTTGAAGGAATCTTTTAAAAGACCCTCCAATTAAGGTGCGTGTCCTGCGGGTATCTAAGGAAACGGAGAGAAGTCCTCGTATACCCACTCACTGTCCTCCTCTATCAACTGGAGCAGGACTTACAATCTCACGCCGCTCACTTCCAAGGAATGATAATGAAAGGGAAGGATAAAGAAGAGCCCCGGCTAAGTGGAACGGGAGGGAGATCTCATCCCAGAGAAAAATGCAATCTTCACTGTTGTGTAACTTGAATATCATTGTCTTGTCTTTGGAGGCTTAGGAGCACTAGGGTTCATCGCCATAGAGAGGGAGGAGATATCCCCACGCATGTGCACTTGCGGTGGTATCGCAACACAAGCAGGCCAATGATGAGCTGCTGGACTTATGTGCTTCTTTCAACAAATGAACTTCCACTCATAGAAATGTCCAATTTAAGCTGTGGCTAATTCACTGCTGCCACCATCAGTTAATAGATCTGCCTCATTAATCCAGTAGAGTAGCAAGCAGAGCTTTGTCCATGGCTCAGTTCCTTATGTAACAAGGCAGAGAGAGACACATCCATTGAAGCTAATGCCAAGGAAACAGGAGGAAAAAGTGTATTTTTAAGTTCGCCGTTGTATTTCAGCATGGCTACTCCTAAGTACCCACAAACCCCTGGCTTGTCCGACCAAGGTAATGGGTAGAGACAACCTGAGCATGGGAGGGTGTTAAGAGTAGATTGGAGGAGAGGAGAGGCTAGAAGAGGATGTGTTTCCTACTCTTATAACTGTGTGGGGGGTGGGCCGTAGGGGTGGTCAGTAGGGGGTAGTGGGAGGTTGAGTGGTCAGAGAGAGAGAGAGAGAAAATGAGAGAGAGCGAGGGGAAGAAAGCGGATAAACCACACCACCGCTAGCCCTGTTAGCACCAACACTGAACCATTGGCCCTCCCCATCAGCACCTCATGAAATATCTCAAAGGGGTGGTCTATGTGTCTCAATGCTTGGCTAGAGAAAGAGAGAGAAAGAGAGAAAGAGAGGGAAAGAGAGAGAGAGAAAGACAGCGAGAAAGGGAGAGAGAGCAGAGTTTCTTCTGGACTGTGGTTTCTGGGGCACCGAGGCCCAGGAGTCAGTCAATCTGTCCGGTCCGAGGGAGGCAGCCGGGCAGGGGTTCCTGGGAGGGCTGATTAGACGGATGCTCTCCCATCATCCATCTCGACAGGCTCGCCCCTCGCAGGGTAGAGTTCACAGGGGGAGGCGATGGGGGAGGATGGGTGGATGGCGGGGGAGAGGCGGTGCGGGAGAGGGGGTAGCGCTGAATACCTGTCACAGCCTTTGGTCTGTTTCAGGGAATCTCAGCGGCAAATTAATAAAATATCATTGCTGCTTCCCTGTACTTGCCTACCGTGGCAGGCAGCTCTCCCTCTCCTCTCTCTCTCTCTGCCTGCACTAACCCCCTGACCTCTTCAGACTACTGTGAGAGATGAGGAGCCGAGGTAGTCAGAGAGTGGGCCAGAGTGTCAGGATGGAGGAGGAGAGAGTAACTCAAAACTCCAGGCAGAGAGAGGAGCAGCATCTATCTCTTCACCGCTGGCTGATAGCTCCACTAGAGAGAGATTGACAAATTACTTCACCATGTCAGGGAGACATTTTGAGTAGCGATATAGTCGGCACAAAAACAACAACCCGCAACAAACAACAACTTGTACACAGTACATAAACCTTGACTATATCTTGTATGTGGCAGTGCAGATGCAGTAGAAAAGAGACATCTATATTCTAGAACAGAAGATGTCTCTTGTATCTTGTATCTTAAATCGGAAATACTGTCCGCGTTGTACAACACAAATTCTAGGTCTACAAAGAAAAATGTCCTTCCTTTGAAAACACATTTCTTCATTTCTTCTTCTAAAAAAAGGAACCCCAGGGGGAGTTAGAGGTTTTGGTGTTAATCAACGTGTGTGTCTGTAATGATGTGGATTTATGTAAATGTCGTAATGCATGCGTGTTTAAGTGGGAAAAGCCTTTGCGTGTAGGTGTGTGTGTGTGTGTGCGTCTTTGTGTGTAGGTGTAGGTGTGTGCGCGTCTCTGTTTTGTGTGTGTGTGTGTGTATGTGTGCACATGTGTCTTTCGGTGTGTGTGTATGCACCCATTGGGGGTTGCTTCTAGAGCATGCCACGGTGCAGGTAGAATATGATGATCGTCTTATCCCTAAGCACAATCCATGCTCTCCTTTTCACAACCCCCTGCTCCACAACAAAGTGCCATATGTCTTTCATGTTCGCTCACCGTCTCTTCACAAAGGGTGTTAAACAATATAAGCACGAAACAACACCTCCGGGAGCTGGAGGATCACTTCATGCCCAAAAAATGTCAGAGTAAAAAGTTGAAAAAACATCCCCAGGTTATTTGAGATTGTTTACAGGTACTTGTAACAACCCTGGCAATAGCAAAAACACTCAAAACATTAGTTCCAATGACAGATGAAATTGGATAACTAAGACGCTGTGTTTGCCATGTTGTGTTAAGAGAGAGGACTCGATGCTAGCTAGGAGTTTGTTAGAACACACAAGACTTGTAAGTTACTAATAACCTGGTCTTCCATGACCAACCTGTATGTTGGAAGGTGATGCCTCAATCCTTGTTTAATTCATGGCTGTCTGTTCTGTAGACTCAACTACCTGATACATAATGATCACATTCACCTTCCTCCTGGCACCACATGGCTCTGTGTTGACTGGCTGAATCTCAATATGAACATCTCCTCTCTGGTCAATGCTATGCTAAAGCCCAGGATGCATCACTAATCCGACCGTGTCTGTGGTGGTTGGGGCTCGTGGTCAGTCGACTGGTGTTCGGTACTAGTGGGTTTCACAAGGTGCTTTTAAAAAAAATGAGTGTTGACAATTAATTTGCTCTATTCAGATGGCTATATTCATATATTTTAAGGAATCAGTGCTCAACTACGAGGCGCCAACACACAATGTTTCAGATACAAGGGATTTGTACAAGAAACGAGGAAAGACATGGCATGTCTTGCCAGGGCACAATTCCCCAAAAGACGATTGAGCTGGTTGAAAACAACAGATGAAGACTGAAATGAAATAAGGCCTTTTAGTTTTGTTCAAGTACTCTGAGGACAGTGGGAAGAGATTGCTCGAAAACGGATTATCCCGACAACGTTGAGAGTTCATAAGAGTCCAAATTCTAACTTTGTTGAAGGGCAGATATGGTATCCCTATGGAAACAGATCATATTTAGCCATGAGTGTCTCCTCTGTGATTACAGGGCTGGGAAATGGAGGCATATTATTGACTCAACTGTGTTTCGGCCTCTATACAGTATAGTAATTACTCCCCAAAAAGCACATTCCCCTAATCCTTCTAATTCCAGATATTTTAGGTCTAATAAGCAAATCAAATCATTGTGTATCGGTTGATCACAAATTAGTTTGGAAACCAGTTGGAGTAATTCTGTCTGAGTCTCCCATCCCAACCGGGACAGAGAGGAGGCAAAATGAAATGTGCGTGTGCCTGCGTGGGCGTTTGCGTGCTCATGCGTACACGCACACGAGTGTGTGTGTATAGGTTTATGTGTGTGCTTGATGGTGGAGGTGACCGTTAAGTGGCCTGTGTTTGGGCTCACCTGTAGCTCTGTCTGGAAGAAGAACTTCTGTGGGCACTGGGAGCAGTCGTATATCTTATCCTCCTGGCCATGGGCTGAGAATATGTGCTGCTGGAGCTTACTGGCCTGGACAAATACTACAGAGAGAGAGAGAGAGAGAAGAGAGGAGAGAGAGAAAGGGGAGAAAGGAAGTGAGTATCTTCTTTGAGTAAAATATCAGACATTTTGCTAATGGGATAAACGGCGCTATCAGAATATAAGGGTAAATGCAAAAAAATCCACAATAATATAGGCTAAATAAGAAACATAGAAACAAAGAGGAGAAAGTCATTGCTATACAGCCGACATATATTGGTTAAGGGCAACAGATTCTAAATACGGACAAATTAATGTGTTGCACTGACAATAAAAAGATTATGATTATGAGGTCAGTAATTAAGACCAAAAAAAAGGCAACTTTGTATTCTGACAGATAATTGGGGTTTTAACAGTGGTCATACGATGGTATGGTGAATGAGCGCATAATGTTACGAGAATAATGAGGATCTTTATTTAGAACTACTTGTTGGGACAACAAGCCAGAAAATAAACAACCACAGAAGAAATTGGCATGACTTCAAGTGCAAAACATGGCCTCCATTACGCTACATCGCTAATGATATTGACAATATAAATATTCATGCAGAGGCACTATTTATTTATGCAGACTCAGACTACAGTCGCTATGATATAAACACACACACGCACACTTACAAAATATAAATGTATACTATGCATTTGGGCTTTAATTAAGCCATAGATAGTCCACGTTGGTACAGTATACTAGGGAGACGTGCACATCTCTCTCTCTTGGTGTGCGTGTAATTCTCTCTCTCTCCGTGTTCACCGAAGAGCACTTCAAACATGCCATTTGTTATCCCAGAAGTCTGTGCGATAAGGAAGCATGTTACCTCTGTCTACTCTCTGAGGTCTGGACGCTCCCGAAAAGTGACCATGTGGGGCTGGGCTTCATTTTGAATTTCTTAAAAGGGGCAAAATAACTTTTGTATTAATGCATGCGCCGCCTGGGCTGAGGGCCGCAGGGAGGGGGAGTGAAAAGCAGCCGCTAAAGGGGAGGTGTCTATCTGAGAGCACTTTGGGGTTTCTGCAGCTCTATCGCCTCTGACGGGAGCTCTACTGCAGAGCACGGGGTGCTCGGCAACATCAACATGTCCCAAAATCAGCCAGGAGAGCTGATATTAATTATTGAGCTGTATACGCCGAGGTTCACTTAGCTACGGCAGACGGCCGCCCAGATGGCCGCCACGTATGCTCCTGACCTGAGAAATAAAAGTTTATATCTGCAGCTCGCGTTTCGCATCCAGAGTGACAGACACTCACAGACTACTAATATCGCAGTGACAGCTGTCCGTGGGAACACGACTAAACTAAACACAGTGTTGAACACAGAAATGAACATACTCACACTAATGAACAAACAACACCATGGCTGTGATTATGGGTTATAGCCCACTTCTGAAAAGAAATGATCAGAGTGTTCGAGCTGGATGTTCTATTCGCAACAGCTTTGTTTCATCCCAAGGTTAAGTACAACACAAGGCCATCCAAAGCTGGAAATATATAACTGTATCGTGCTTAGAGGCTACAATGATTGCGGCTTTGTTTGTGTTTTTCACATATTTTAGGAAAAAGAAACTAGGCATGCAGACATACACTATGAGAACATCTGCTCGTCGAACATCTCATTCCCAAATCGTGGGCATTCATATGGAGTTGGTCCCCCCCTCTGCTGCTATAACAGCCTCCACTCTTCCTCGAAGGCTTTCCACTAGATGTGGGAACATTGCCGTTGGGAATTGCTTCCGTTCAGCCACAAGAGCATTAGTGAGGTCGGGCACTGATGTCGGGCGATTAGGCCTGGCTCACAGTTGGCGTTCCAATTCATCCCAAAGGTGTTGGATGGAGTTGAGGTCAGGGCTCTGTGCTTGCCAGTCAAGTTCTTCCACACCGATCTCAACAAACAATTTCTGCATGGACCTCACTTTGTGCACTGGGGCATTGCCATGCTGAAACAGGACAGGGCTTTCCCTAAATTGTTGCCACAAAGTTTGAAGCACAGAATCATCTAGAATGTCATTGTATGCTGTAGTGTTAAGATTTCCCTTCACTGGAACTAAGTGGTATAGCCCGAATGATAAAAATCAGCCAGAGACCATTATTCCTTCTCAACCAAACTTTACAGTTGGCACTATGCATTCGGGCAGGTAGCGTTCTCCTGGCACCCGCCAAACCCACATTGGTCCATCGGACTGCCAGATGGTGAAGCGTGATTAATCACTCCAGAGAACGCATTTTCACTACTCCAGAGTCCAATGGCGGTGAGCTTTACACCACTCCAGTTGACGCTTGGCTTGTGCATGATGATCTTAGGCTTGTGTGTGGCTGCTCGGCCATGGAAACCCATTTTATGACGCTCCCAGAGGCAGTTTGGAATTCAGTAGTGAGTGTTGCAACCAAGGACAGACATTTTTACACGCTACGCGCTTCAGCACTCGGCGGTCTCATTCTGTGAGTTGTGTGGCCTACAACTTCGCGGCCTTGCCGTTGTTGCTCCTAGACATTTCAACTCCACAATAACTATGTGAATATCGATGTTTTGTTCCCCGGGCCACTTAGTGGCAAAGTGCTCCATCATGCTGGAAAAGGCATTGTTCGTCAACAGGGGATTCATCAGAGAAAATGACTTTACCCCAGTCCTCAGCAGTCCACTCCCTGTACATTTTGCAGAATATCAGTCTGTCCCTGATGCTTTTCCTAGAGAGAAGTGGCTTCTTTGCTGCCCTTCTTGACACCAGGCCATCCTCCAAAAGTCTTCGCCTCACTGTGGGTGCAGATGCACTCACACCTGCCTGCTGCCATTCCTGAGCAAGCTCTATACTGGTGGTGCCCCGATTCCGCAGCTGAAATAACTTTAGGAGACGGTCCTGGCGCTTGCTGGACTTTGTTGGGCACCCTGAAGCCTTCTTCACAACAATTGAACCACTCTCCTTGAAGTTCTTGATGATCCAATAAATGGTTGATTTAGGTGCAATCTTACTGGCAGCAATATCCTTGCCTGTGAAGCCCTTTTTGTGCAAAGCAATGATGACGGCACATGTTTCCTTGCAGGTAACCATGGTTGACAGAGGATGAACAATGATTCCAAGCACCACCCTCCTTTTGAAGCTTCCAGTCTGTTATTCGAACTCAATCAGCATGACAGAGTGATCTCCAGCCTTGTCCTCGTCAACACTCACACCTGTGTTAACGAGAGAATCACTGACATGATGTCAGCTGGTCCTTTTGTGGCAGGGCTGAAATGCAGTGGAAATGTTTTTGGGGGGTCAGTTCATTTGCATGGCAAAGTGGGACTTTGCAATGAGTTGGAATTCATCTGATCATTCTTCATAACATTCTGGAGTATATGCAAATTGCCATCATACAAACTGAGGCAACATACTTTTTGAAAATTAATATTTGTGTAATTCTCAAAACTTTTGGCCACGACTGTACAGTGCCTTCAGAAAGTATTTACGCCCCTTGACTTTTTCTATATTTTGTTGTGTTACAGCCTGAATTTAAAATGTATTAAATTGCGATTTTTCTGTCACTGGCCTACACACAATAATGTCAAAGCGGAATAAAGTATTTTGAAACTTTTACAAATCAATACAAAATGGAAAGTTGAAATGTCTTGAGTCAATACGTATTCAACCTCTTTGTTATGCCCAAATAAGTTCAGGAGTAAAAATGTTCTTTAACAAGTAACATTATAAGTTGCATGGAGTCAATGTGTGTGCAATAATAGTGTTTAACAGTATCTTTGAATGACTACCTCATCTCTGTACCCCACACATACAGATAATTGTAAGGTCCCTCAGTCGAGCAGTGAATTTCAAACATAGATTCAACCACAAAGACCAGGGAGGTTTTCGCAAAGAAGGGCACCTATTGGTAGATGGGTAAAACACTTAATCACAGACATTGAATATCCCTTTGAGCATGGTAAAGTTATTAATTACACCTTGGATGGTGTATCAATACACCCAGTCACTACACAGATACAGACGTTCTTCTTAACTCAGTTGCCGGAGAGGAAGGAAAACGCTCAGTGAATTCACCACGAGGCCAATTGTGACTTTAAAACAGTTACAAAGTTTAATGCTGTGATAGGAGAAAACTGAGGATGGATCAACAACACAATACTAACCTAATTGACAGAGTGAAAAGGAAGCCTGTACAGAAAATAAATACTATAAAACATGCATCCTGTCTGCAACAAGGCACTAAAGTAATACTGGGGGAAAAAATGAGGTAAAGCAGGTAAACCCCGGACCTCATACGGTATGACATGATTCATCTGTTGTAAAAAGGTTGAATATGGGGTATGATGGGACCAGAGTTTTTCTAATCAGGTGACATGGTTTTAAAAAAACTCCTGGAAAAACTCCTGGCCTTGGGAAGGATGAAAACCCTGTCGAGCTGCAGCAACCATGTACTTGTTAATATGAATGATATTTTTTAAAGGAGGCCTAGGGAGGTTTCTTATACACAGACATAGAGAAAGCAACATGATTGGACAATAAAACTCACAGGGGCTGAGTTAGCTTTTTGCAGGTTTGCACGGTGTACTCCTCCTGCCCTATGCAACTGTAGGCTTGATAAAACGGGAACTCACAGTCTGTCAGCTATTGTGTTTATTGATTCATTTCCAGTTGGATCGAAAACGTCTAGGTAGCCTAGTCAGCTAAAGTTTGTTCTGAGGTGTTTTTGATTTCATGTCAATGCTAATATTGCAACTGTAATTACGTATTCGAGAGACAACAAGTGCTCATTTTACAAATGTATTTATATTATCAATAAACATTGGAGAAAAATATAGTTTACATGTTGTCAATAATCTAAGCCAACCCTATCTGTTTTGCAGCATAATTACGCACAACCTGCCTATGCAGCTGCTGTTGTTAGTAGCCTATAGTTGATTAGACTGAAAAATACTATTGTTTCCATGCAATACAGCATGCAAGATCGATAATGTTTAAGTGTAATGGCTGCTACACTTACGTGAGAGTTTGTCTGTCGGGAGTGATGTGTTATCATGCTAAATAAATACCGCAGGAAAGTGGAGAGCGTTGTGTGTTGTGCCCCGCCCACGTGACCTGCAATTTCCGTGAATCTGATTGGTCAACACACACAGAAAGCCTGCAGCAAATCGGTCTAAAAAACAGCACTTTGCCCTCTTTTAACACTCAATATATTTGATTAAACTAAATCAGAAGTGGTAAACGTTTTCCGGCGGCCCTGAACGAGACACAAGTTGCATCAGCATGGCAAAGCTAGGGCATCAATGCATAACTCAGCATTCATTCACCGGCATCATGCATAAGTGTACAATGAAAGCTGAAAGCATTGCAGGCAGAGTGTCTGTCGAGAGAGAGAGAGAGAGAGACGGAGAGAGAGAGAGAGAGAGAGAGAGAGAGACCGAGACGGAGAGAGAGAGAGAGAGAGTGAGAGAGACCGAGACTGAGAGAGAGAGAGAGAGAGAGAGAGAGAGAGAGAGAGACGGAGAGAGCAAGAAAGAGAGAGTGAATGATAGAGACAGTGAAAGACAGGGAGACCGAGCGAAAAAACAAGTGTGTGCGCGAGAAAGAGAGAGAGAGAGTGTGCAAATATGAGGAATCCAACTTTGTGGTCTTTTCTGGCTGTGTGAGTGGAGGCCGACTGAGTGAATGAGGCTGAGCAGGGCTGGGGCCAGTCTGGGCTGGGCGGCGGGGCGGAGGGGCCAAGGTCTCCTGGCTGTGGGGGATATTAAGCACTCTGATTAGATCTCAAGGGCCTCCGCCATGGCAGACGTCTCCTTTACTACAGGCCCCGGCACAGGCCCCAGCTCATCTTTATTTTGGCAGGGTGGATGATGCTCTCTGCAGGCTATCTCTCTCTCCCTCTCTTCACATACAACACCAATGCTAAGCTCTTTGTATAGGGGAAAAGTTGATCCTTTAAAAAGAAAATGTATTTACCGGTTCTATTTACTTCTCTTTTAATTTCACATCCAGAAGTTCATGATAATATAGATTTAAATTTGCCGCAACAAGAGTGAGTGCTCTGTGACTGATGTTATTTTATTGTTGGTAATTAACTTCATTTTGTGATGCTTTTTAATATATGTATATGTATTTTTTGGGGAAAAACCTAATTCTAAAATCGTTACGGAAGAGACTGGCAAGTTCATGGAGGACCAGCTAATTAATATACCTATTTGTCATAAACTTGCTATCGTCAGAAAAAGACAAAGAACATCCTGGAGTTTTGTGACTTTCAGTTTCCTGCTGTGACATAAGGGGGGAAACACATTCATCCTGAACACTTTCTTCTGTTTTCTTTGTCTTAACCCTCATAATATTCCCAATCACATTTTCCCTGGCAGCCCCTCGCAGCCACTCCTAAGGGTGCAGGCAGAGCAGACACTTCTAGCTGCAGGCTCCCCCACTTCTGAAACCTGTCAAAGCTTTCCTGGGAGAGTCAGCCTCACTCTCTCTCGCTGTCTCTCATCATCCAGGGGCTTATGGACCCCTCTCCTCTCCTCCCGTTCCCCAGCTCTCTTCTCCTTCTCTTCTCTCCCTTCATCCTTTCATCTTACATTCACAACTTGCAATTTGCAGAGCTGCACTGTAGCTTTCCCCAAAGTTTTCTTCTCCTTCCTTTCTATCTATGTTTTTTCCCCAGCTCCTGTATGGCCTGTCCATTCTGTCCGTTCTCTACCGTCCACCAGACTACAGTGTAATTAACTCAGAGGAACAACTGACAGTCACTTGGACCCTCCCACATAGACATGGCTCACCGGGTAGACTGGAAATAGATCATTTAGAGACAGACTTTTAAGTGGGATAAATGTTTTCAAGGACAGACTGGGTCTCACCGACAAAACCGCCTCCAACCCATTTCTCCTTATCCAGAGAACGCCTGAGAAACCCAGTGTGCTCCCTCCCTCCCTCCCTCGACAGAAGCAGGCCTTTCAGTCTCTCCCTCTATACTCCCCATGGTCCACCACTTCCATCCTCCATCTATCCCCGTTCCCCACCTCTGTGTGTCTGCTCTACCACCACTGTCCTGAGGGTGCTCTCACTCTCTCTCTCTGCTTTCCTTCCTCTCCTGCACCCGCCACCGGGATCGATATGGACGCAGAGGGAGACGGGGCGACCTGTCTGTCAAAGCTACAGGTGAAGAAAGGCTCATATGAAGAAAGCATGCTCTGTATATTAAACCGAACGACCCTGGTGGGGTGAGGGAGGAGGAGGGGGAGAGGGAAATATCAATAAGCTCCTGCTAAAAGAGAGATAAGGCCAACCAGCAATGAGGGAAGAGGGGGATGAGAGGAGGGGTGGAGAAGACTGAGGAAAAGAGAGGGAAAGAACCCCGAGTGAGGATCTGCTGGACGATAGGAAAAGAGAAGAGCTGGAGACCGACCGAAGAAGAGAGGAGGAGGGAAAAGAGGAAACCAGTAACACGATGAGACTTCCAAAACATTACATGATGGAACAAGTCATGAAACAATTATGAAAACACAAAGCTAAAAATGAGTAAAGTGAGTAAAAAGCTGAGGAATGGAAAATAGTGAAAAGAAAGAGTACAACTATAGAGCTGATAGAGGGGAGGAAGAGTACAACTATAGAGCTGAGAGGGGGGGAGAAAGAGGACAGCTATAGAGCTGATAGAGAGGGGGAGAAAGAGTACAGCTATAGAGCTGATAGAGGGGGAGAAAGAGTACAGCTATAGATCTGATAGAGGGGTGGAGAAAGAGTACATCTAAAGAGCTGATAGAGGGGGGAGAAAGAGTACAACTATAGAGCTTATAGAGGGGGAGAAAGAGTACAACTATAGAGCTGATAGAGGGGGGAGAAAGAGTACAACTATAGAGCTGATAGAGAGGGAGAAAGAGTACAACTATAGAGCTGATAGAGGAGGAGAAAGAGTACAACTATAGAGCTGAGAGGGGGGAGAAAGAGGACAGCTATAGAGCTGATAGAGTGGGAGAAAGAGTACAGCTATAGAGCTGATAGAGGGGGGGGGAAAGAGTACAACTATAGAGCTGATAGAGGGGGAGAAAGAGTACAACTATAGAGCTGATAGAGGGGGGGGGAAAGAGTACAACTATAGAGCTGATAGAGGGGGAGAAAGAGTACAACTATAGAGCTGATAGAGGGGGAGAAAGAGTACAGCTATAGAGCTGATAGAGGGGGAGAAAGAGTACAGCTATAGAGCTGAGAGAGTGGGGGAGAAAGAGTACAACTATAGAGCTGATAAAGGGGGGAGAAAGAGTACAACTATAGAGCTGATAGAGGGTGGGAGAAAGAGTACAGCTATAGAGCTGATAGAGGGGGGGAGAAAGAGTACAACTATAGAGCTGAGAGAGGGGGGAGAAAGAGTACAGCTATAGAGCTGAGAGAGGGGGGGGAGAAAGAGTACAGCTGTAGAGCTGAGAGAGTGGGGAGAAAGAGTACAGCTATAGAGCTGATAGAGGGAGGAGAAAGAGTACAGCTATAGAGCTGAGAGAGTGGGGAGAAAGAGTACAGCTGTAGAGCTGAGAGAGTGGGGAGAAAGAGTACAGCTATAGAGCTGATAGAGGGGGGGAGAAAGAGTACAGCTGTAGAGCTGAGAGAGTGGGGAGAAAGAGTACAGCTATAGAGCTGAGAGAGTGGGGAGAAAGAGTACAGCTGTAGAGCCGAGAGAGTGGGGAGAAAGAGTACAGCTATAGAGCTGAGAGAGTGGGGAGAAAGAGTACAGCTGTAGAGCTGAGAGAGTGGGGAGAAAGAGTACAGCTATAGAGCTGAGAGAGTGGGGAGAAAGAGTACAGCTATAGAGCTGATAGAGGGGGAGAAAGAGTACAGCTATAGAGCTGATAGAGGGGGGAGAAAGAGTACAACTATAGAGCTGATAGAGGGGGGGAGAAAGAGTACAGCTATAGAACTGATAGAGGGGGGAGAAAGAGTACAGCTATAGAGCTGAGAGAGTGGGGAGAAAGAGTACAGCTATAGAACTGATAGAGGGGGAGAAAGAGTACAGCTATAGAGCTGATAGAGTGGGGAGAAAGAGTACAACTATAGAGCTGATAGAGGAGGGGAGAAAGAGTACAGCTATAGAACTGATAGAGGGGGGGGAGAAAGAGTACAGCTATAGAGCTGATAGAGGGGGGGAGAAAGAGTACAGCTATAGAGCTGATAGAGTGGGGAGAAAGAGTACAACTATAGAGCTGATAGAGGGGGGAGAAAGAGTACAGCTATAGAGCTGAGAGAGTGGGGAGAAAGAGTACAGCTGAGAGAGTGGGGAGATAAGAGCGTCTGCTAAATGACTTAAATGTAAATGTAAATGTAAAGAGTACAGCTGTAGAGCTGAGAGAGTGGGGAGAAAGAGTACAGCTATAGAGCTGAGAGAGTGGGGAGAAAGAGTACAGCTATAGAGCTGAGAGAGTGGGGAGAAAGAGTACAACTATAGAGCTGAGAGAGGGGGAGAAAGAGTACAACTATAGAGCTGATAGAGGAGGAGAAAGAGTACAACTATAGAGCTGAGAGGGGGGAGAAAGAGGACAGCTATAGAGCTGATAGAGTGGGAGAAAGAGTACAGGTATAGAGCTGATAGAGGGGGAGAAAGAGTACAGGTATAGAGCTGATAGAGGGGAGAAAGAGTACAACTATAGAGCTGATATAGGGGGGAGAAAGAGGACAGCTATAGAGTTGATAGAGCGAGGAGAAAGAGTACAACTATAGAGCTGATAGAGGGGGAGAAAGAGTACAACTATAGAGCTGATAGAGGGGGGGGGAAAGAGTACAACTATAGAGCTGATAGAGGGGGAGAAAGAGTACAACTATAGAGCTGATAGAGGGAGAGAAAGAGTACAACTATAGAGCTGATAGAGGGGGAGAAAGAGTACAGCTATAGAGCTGATAGAGGGAGGAGAAAGAGTACAACTATAGAGCTGATAGAGGGGGGAGAAAGAGTACAGCTATAGAGCTGATAGAGGGGGGGGGAGAAAGAGTACAGCTATAGAGCTGAGAGAGGGGGGGAGAAAGAGTACAACTATAGAGCTGATAGAGGGGGGAGAAAGAGTACAGCTATAGAACTGAGAGAGTGGGGAGAAAGAGTACAGCTATAGAGCTGATAGAGGGAGGAGAAAGAGTACAGCTATAGAGCTGAGAGAGTGGGGAGAAAGAGTACAGCTGTAGAGCTGAGAGAGTGGGGAGAAAGAGTACAGCTATAGAGCTGATAGAGGAGGGGAGAAAGAGTACAGCTGTAGAGCTGAGAGAGTGGGGAGAAAGAGTACAGCTATAGAGCTGAGAGAGTGGGGAGAAAGAGTACAGCTGTAGAGCCGAGAGAGTGGGGAGAAAGAGTACAGCTATAGAGCTGAGAGAGTGGGGAGAAAGAGTACAGCTGTAGAGCTGAGAGAGTGGGGAGAAAGAGTACAGCTATAGAGCTGAGAGAGTGGGGAGAAAGAGTACAGCTATAGAGCTGATAGAGGGGGGGGAGAAAGAGTACAGCTATAGAGCTGATAGAGGGGGAGAAAGAGTACAACTATAGAGCTGATAGAGGGGGAGAAAGAGCACAGCTATAGAACTGATAGAGGGGGGAGAAAGAGTACAACTATAGAGCTGATAGAGTGGGGAGAAAGAGTACAGCTATAGAGCTGATAGAGGAGGGGAGAAAGAGTACAGCTATAGAACTGATAGAGGGGGGAGAAAGAGTACAGCTATAGAGCTGATAGAGGGGGGAGAAAGAGTACAGCTATAGAACTGAGAGAGTGGGGAGAAAGAGTACAGCTATAGAGCTGATAGAGGGGGGGAGAAAGAGTACAGCTATAGAGCTGATAGAGGGGGGAGAAAGAGTACAGCTATAGAGCTGAGAGAGTGGGGGAGAAAGAGTACAGCTATAGAACTGATAGAGGGGGGGGGGAAGAGTACAGCTATAGAGCTGAGAGAGTGGGGGGGAAAGAGTACAGCTATAGAGCTGAGAGAGTGGGGGAGAAAGAGTACAACTATAGAGCTGATAGAGGGGGAGAAAGAGTACAGCTATAGAGCTGATAGAGGGAGGAGAAAGAGTACAACTATAGAGCTGATAGAGGGGGAGAAAGAGTACAGCTATAGAGCTGATAGAGGGGGGAGAAAGAGTACAGCTATAGAACTGAGAGAGGGGGGAGAAAGAGTACAGCTATAGAGCTGATAGAGGGAGGAGAAAGAGTACAGCTATAGAGCTGATAGAGGGGGGAGAAAGAGTACAGCTATAGAGCTGATAGAGGGAGGAGAAAGAGTACAGCTATAGAGCTGAGAGAGTGGGGGAGAAAGAGTACAGCTATAGAGCTGATAGAGGGGGGAGAAAGAGTACAGCTATAGAGCTGATAGAGGGAGGAGAAAGAGTACAGCTATAGAGCTGAGAGAGTGGGGAGAAAGAGTACAGCTGTAGAGCTGAGAGAGTGGGGAGAAAGAGTACAGCTATAGAGCTGATAGAGGGGGAGAAAGAGCACAGCTATAGAACTGATAGAGGGGGGAGAAAGAGTACAACTATAGAGCTGATAGAGTGGGGAGAAAGAGTACAACTATAGAGCTGATAGAGGGGGAGAAAGAGCACAGCTATAGAACTGATAGAGGGGGGAGAAAGAGTACAACTATAGAGCTGATAGAGTGGGGAGAAAGAGTACAGCTATAGAGCTGATAGAGGAGGGGAGAAAGAGTACAGCTATAGAACTGATAGAGGGGGGAGAAAGAGTACAGCTATAGAGCTGATAGAGGGGGGAGAAAGAGTACAGCTATAGAACTGAGAGAGTGGGGAGAAAGAGTACAGCTATAGAGCTGATAGAGGGGGAGAAAGAGTACAGCTATAGAGCTGATAGAGGGGGAGAAAGAGTACAGCTATAGAGCTGATAGAGGGGGAGAAAGAGTACAGCTATAGAGCTGATAGAGGGGGAGAAAGAGTACAGCTATAGAGCTGAGAGAGTGGGGGAGAAAGAGTACAGCTATAGAACTGATAGAGGGGGGGAAGAGTACAGCTATAGAGCTGAGAGAGTGGGGGGAAAGAGTACAGCTATAGAGCTGAGAGAGTGGGGGAGAAAGAGTACAACTATAGAGCTGATAGAGGGGGAGAAAGAGTACAGCTATAGAGCTGATAGAGGGAGGAGAAAGAGTACAACTATAGAGCTGATAGAGGGGGAGAAAGAGTACAGCTATAGAGCTGATAGAGGGGGAGAAAGAGTACAGCTATAGAACTGAGAGAGGGGGAGAAAGAGTACAGCTATAGAGCTGATAGAGGAGGAGAAAGAGTACAGCTATAGAGCTGATAGAGGGGGGAGAAAGAGTACAGCTATAGAGCTGATAGAGGGAGGAGAAAGAGTACAGCTATAGAGCTGAGAGAGTGGGGAGAAAGAGTACAGCTGTAGAGCTGAGAGAGTGGGGAGAAAGAGTACAGCTATAGAGCTGAGAGAGTGGGGAGAAAGAGTACAGCTATAGAGCTGATAGAGGGGGAGAAAAGAGTACAGCTATAGAGCTGATAGAGGGGGAGAAAGAGTACAACTATAGAGCTGATAGAGGGGGAGAAAGAGCACAGCTATAGAACTGATAGAGGGGGGAGAAAGAGTACAACTATAGAGCTGATAGAGTGGGGAGAAAGAGTACAGCTATAGAGCTGATAGAGGAGGGGAGAAAGAGTACAGCTATAGAACTGATAGAGGGGGGAGAAAGAGTACAGCTATAGAGCTGATAGAGGGGGGAGAAAGAGTACAGCTATAGAGCTGATAGAGGGAGGAGAAAGAGTACAACTATAGAGCTGATAGAGGGGGAGAAAGAGTACAGCTATAGAGCTGATAGAGGGGGGAGAAAGAGTACAGCTATAGAACTGAGAGAGGGGGGAGAAAGAGTACAGCTATAGAGCTGATAGAGGGAGGAGAAAGAGTACAGCTATAGAGCTGATAGAGGGGGAGAAAGAGTACAGCTATAGAGCTGATAGAGGGAGGAGAAAGAGTACAGCTATAGAGCTGAGAGAGTGGGGGAGAAAGAGTACAGCTATAGAGCTGATAGAGGGGGGAGAAAGAGTACAGCTATAGAGCTGATAGAGGGAGGAGAAAGAGTACAGCTATAGAGCTGAGAGAGTGGGGAGAAAGAGTACAGCTGTAGAGCTGAGAGAGTGGGGAGAAAGAGTACAGCTATAGAGCTGATAGAGGGGGAGAAAGAGCACAGCTATAGAACTGATAGAGGGGGGAGAAAGAGTACAACTATAGAGCTGATAGAGTGGGGAGAAAGAGTACAACTATAGAGCTGATAGAGGGGGAGAAAGAGCACAGCTATAGAACTGATAGAGGGGGGAGAAAGAGTACAACTATAGAGCTGATAGAGTGGGGAGAAAGAGTACAGCTATAGAGCTGATAGAGGAGGGGAGAAAGAGTACAGCTATAGAACTGATAGAGGGGGGAGAAAGAGTACAGCTATAGAGCTGATAGAGGGGGGAGAAAGAGTACAGCTATAGAACTGAGAGAGTGGGGAGAAAGAGTACAGCTATAGAGCTGATAGAGGGGGAGAAAGAGTACAGCTATAGAGCTGATAGAGGGGGAGAAAGAGTACAGCTATAGAGCTGAGAGAGTGGGGGAGAAAGAGTACAGCTATAGAACTGATAGAGGGGGGGGGAAGAGTACAGCTATAGAGCTGAGAGAGTGGGGGAAAGAGTACAGCTATAGAGCTGAGAGAGTGGGGGAGAAAGAGTACAACTATAGAGTTGATAGAGGGGGGAGAAAGAGTACAGCTATAGAGCTGATAGAGGGAGGAGAAAGAGTACAACTATAGAGCTGATAGAGGGGGGGAGAAAGAGTACAGCTATAGAGCTGATAGAGGGGGGAGAAAGAGTACAGCTATAGAACTGAGAGAGGGGGGAGAAAGAGTACAGCTATAGAGCTGATAGAGGGAGGAGAAAGAGTACAGCTATAGAGCTGATAGAGGGGGAGAAAGAGTACAGCTATAGAGCTGATAGAGGGAGGAGAAAGAGTACAGCTATAGAGCTGAGAGAGTGGGGGAGAAAGAGTACAGCTATAGAGCTGATAGAGGGGGGAGAAAGAGTACAGCTATAGAGCTGATAGAGGGAGGAGAAAGAGTACAGCTATAGAGCTGAGAGAGTGGGGAGAAAGAGTACAGCTATAGAGCTGATAGAGTGGGGAGAAAGAGTACAGCTATAGAGCTGATAGAGGGGGGAGAAAGAGTACAGCTGTAGAGCTGAGAGAGTGGGGAGAAAGAGTACAGCTGAAGAGCTGAGAGAGTGGGGAGAAAGAGTACAGCTGTAGAGCTGAGAGAGTGGGGAGAAAGAGTACAGCTATAGAGCTGAGAGAGTGGGGAGAAAGAGTACAGCTATAGAGCTGAGAGAGTGGGGAGAAAGAGTACAGCTATAGAGCTGATAGAGGGGGGAGAAAGAGTACAGCTATAGAGCTGATAGAGGGGGAGAAAGAGTACAGCTATAGAGCTGAGAGAGGGGGAGAAAGAGTACAACTATAGAGCTGATAGAGGGGGAGAAAGAGTACAGCTATAGAGCTGATAGAGGGGGGAAGAGTACAGCTATAGAGCTGAGAGAGTGGGGGAGAAAGAGTACAACTATAGAGCTGATAGAGGGGAGAAAGAGCACAGCTATAGAGCTGATAGAGGGAGGAGAAAGATTACAACTATAGAGCTGATAGAGGGGGAGAA
The DNA here is from genome assembly GCF_036934945.1 of Oncorhynchus masou masou. Classification (NCBI taxonomy): domain Eukaryota; kingdom Metazoa; phylum Chordata; class Actinopteri; order Salmoniformes; family Salmonidae; genus Oncorhynchus; species Oncorhynchus masou. Next base: position 26,672,371 of record NC_088228.1, read on the forward strand.
AGAGTACAGCTATAGAGCTGATAGAGGGGGAGAAAGAGTACAGCTATAGAGCTGAGAGAGTGGGGAGAAAGAGTACAGCTATAGAGCTGATAGAGGGGGAGAAAGAGTACAGCTATAGAGCTGAGAGAGGGGGGAAAGAGTACAGCTATAGAGCTGATAGAGGGGGAGAAAGAGTACAGCTATAGAGCTGATAGAGGGGGAGAAAGAGTACAGCTATAGAGCTGATAGAGGGGGAGAAAGAGTACAGCTATAGAGCTGATAGAGGGAGGAGAAAGAGTACAACTATAGAGCTGATAGAGGGGGAGAAAGAGTACAGCTATAGAGCTGATAGAGGGGGAGAAAGAGTACAGCTATAGAGCTGAGAGAGGGGGAGAAAGAGTACAACTATAGAGCTGATAGAGGGGGAGAAAGAGTACAGCTATAGAGCTGAGAGAGTGGGGGAGAAAGAGTACAACTATAGAGCTGATAGAGGGGAGAAAGAGTACAGCTATAGAGCTGATAGAGGGAGGAGAAAGAGTACAACTATAGAGCTGATAGAGGGGGAGAAAGAGTACAGCTATAGAGCTGATAGAGGGGGAGAAAGAGTACAGCTATAGAGCTGAGAGAGGGGGAGAAAGAGTACAACTATAGAGCTGATAGAGGGGGAGAAAGAGTACAGCTATAGAACTGAGAGAGTGGGGAGAAAGAGTACAGCTATAGAGCTGATAGAGGGGGAGAAAGAGTACAGCTATAGAGCTGATAGAGGGGGGGGAGAAAGAGTACAGCTATAGAGCTGAGAGAGGGGGGGGGAAAGAGTACAGCTATAGAGCTGAGAGAGGGGGGGAGAAAGAGTACAGCTATAGAGCTGAGAAAGGGGGGGGAGAAAGAGTACAGCTATAGAGCTGATAGAGGGGGGAGAAAGAGTACAGCTATAAAACTGAGAGGGGGGAGAAAGAGGACAGCTATAGAGCTGATAGAGCGAGGAGAAAGAGTACAGGTATAGAGCTGATAGAGGGGGAGAAAGAGTACAGGTATAGAGCTGATAGAGGGGGAGAAAGAGTACAACTATAGAGCTGATAGAGGGGGAGAAAGAGGACAGCTATAGAGTTGATAGAGCGAGGAGAAAGAGTACAACTATAGAGCTGATAGAGGGGGAGAAAGAGTACAACTATAGAGCTGATAGAGGGGGGGGGGGAAGAGTACAACTATAGAGCTGATAGAGGGGGAGAAAGAGTACAACTATAGAGCTGATAGAGGGAGAAAGAGTACAACTATAGAGCTGATAGAGGGGGAGAAAGAGTACAGCTATAGAGCTGATAGAGGGAGGAGAAAGAGTACAACTATAGAGCTGATAGAGGGGGAGAAAGAGTACAGCTATAGAGCTGATAGAGGGGGGAAAGAGTACAGCTATAGAGCTGAGAGAGGGGGAGAAAGAGTACAACTATAGAGCTGATAGAGGGGGGAGAAAGAGTACAGCTATAGAACTGAGAGAGTGGGGAGAAAGAGTACAGCTATAGAGCTGATAGAGGGAGGAGAAAGAGTACAGCTATAGAGCTGAGAGAGTGGGGAGAAAGAGTACAGCTGTAGAGCTGAGAGAGTGGGGAGAAAGAGTACAGCTATAGAGCTGATAGAGGGGGAGAAAGAGTACAGCTGTAGAGCTGAGAGTGTGGGGAGAAAGAGTACAGCTATAGAGCTGAGAGAGTGGGGAGAAAGAGTACAGCTGTAGAGCCGAGAGAGTGGGGAGAAAGAGTACAGCTATAGAGCTGAGAGAGTGGGGAGAAAGAGTACAGCTGTAGAGCTGAGAGAGTGGGGAGAAAGAGTACAGCTATAGAGCTGAGAGAGTGGGGAGAAAGAGTACAGCTATAGAGCTGATAGAGGGGGAGAAAGAGTACAGCTATAGAGCTGATAGAGGGGGGAGAAAGAGTACAACTATAGAGCTGATAGAGGGGGGGAGAAAGAGTACAGCTATAGAACTGATAGAGGGGGGAGAAAGAGTACAGCTATAGAGCTGACAGAGGAGGGGAGAAAGAGTACAGCTATAGAGCTGATAGAGGAGGGGAGAAAGAGTACAGCTATAGAGCTGATAGAGGAGGGGAGAAAGAGTACAGCTATAGAACTGATAGAGGGGGGGGAGAAAGAGTACAGCTATAGAGCTGATAGAGGGGGGGAGAAAGAGTACAGCTATAGAGCTGATAGAGTGGGGAGAAAGAGTACAACTATAGAGCTGATAGAGGGGGTAGAAAGAGTACAGCTATAGAGCTGAGAGAGTGGGGAGAAAGAGTACAGCTGAGAGAGTGGGGAGAAAGAGTACAGCTGTAGAGCTGAGAGAGTGGGGAGAAAGAGTACAGCTATAGAGCTGAGAGAGTGGGGAGAAAGAGTACAGCTATAGAGCTGAGAGAGTGGGGAGAAAGAGTACAACTATAGAGCTGAGAGAGGGGGAGAAAGAGTACAACTATAGAGCTGATAGAGGAGGAGAAAGAGTACAACTATAGAGCTGAGAGGGGGAGAAAGAGGACAGCTATAGAGCTGATAGAGTGGGAGAAAGAGTACAGGTATAGAGCTGATAGAGGGGGAGAAAGAGTACAGGTATAGAGCTGATAGAGGGGGAGAAAGAGTACAACTATAGAGCTGATATAGGGGGGAGAAAGAGGACAGCTATAGAGTTGATAGAGCGAGGAGAAAGAGTACAACTATAGAGCTGATAGAGGGGAGAAAGAGTACAGCTGTAGAGCTGAGAGAGTGGGGAGAAAGAGTACAGCTATAGAGCTGATAGAGGGGGGGAGAAAGAGTACAGCTGTAGAGCTGAGAGAGTGGGGAGAAAGAGTACAGCTATAGAGCTGAGAGAGTGGGGAGAAAGAGTACAGCTGTAGAGCTGAGAGAGTGGGGAGAAAGAGTACAGCTATAGAGCTGATAGAGGGAGGAGAAAGAGTACAACTATAGAGCTGATAGAGGGGGAGAAAGAGTACAGCTATAGAGCTGATAGAGGGGGGAGAAAGAGTACAGCTATAGAGCTGAGAGAGGGGGGGAGAAAGAGTACAACTATAGAGCTGATAGAGGGGGGAGAAAGAGTACAGCTATAGAACTGAGAGAGTGGGGAGAAAGAGTACAGCTATAGAGCTGATAGAGGGAGGAGAAAGAGTACAGCTATAGAGCTGAGAGAGTGGGGAGAAAGAGTACAGCTGTAGAGCTGAGAGAGTGGGGAGAAAGAGTACAGCTATAGAGCTGATAGAGGGGGGAGAAAGAGTACAGCTGTAGAGCTGAGAGAGTGGGGAGAAAGAGTACAGCTATAGAGCTGAGAGAGTGGGGAGAAAGAGTACAGCTATAGAGCTGATAGAGGGAGGAGAAAGAGTACAGCTATAGAGCTGAGAGAGTGGGGAGAAAGAGTACAGCTATAGAGCTGATAGAGTGGGGAGAAAGAGTACAGCTATAGAGCTGATAGAGGGGGGGGAGAAAGAGTACAGCTGTAGAGCTGAGAGAGTGGGGAGAAAGAGTACAGCTGAAGAGCTGAGAGAGTGGGGAGAAAGAGTACAGCTGTAGAGCTGAGAGAGTGGGGAGAAAGAGTACAGCTATAGAGCTGAGAGAGTGGGGTGAAAGAGTACAGCTATAGAGCTGAGAGAGTGGGGAGAAAGAGTACAGCTATAGAGCTGATAGAGGGGGAGAAAGAGTACAGCTATAGAGCTGATAGAGGGGGAGAAAGAGTACAGCTATAGAGCTGAGAGAGGGGGGAGAAAGAGTACAACTATAGAGCTGATAGAGGGGGGAGAAAGAGTACAGCTATAGAGCTGATAGAGGGGGGGAAGAGTACAGCTATAGAGCTGAGAGAGTGGGGGAGAAAGAGTACAACTATAGAGCTGATAGAGGGGGAGAAAGAGCACAGCTATAGAGCTGATAGAGGGAGGAGAAAGATTACAACTATAGAGCTGATAGAGGGGGGGAGAAAGAGTACAGCTATAGAGCTGATAGAGGGGGGGAGAAAGAGTACAGCTATAGAGCTGAGAGAGTGGGGAGAAAGAGTACAGCTATAGAGCTGATAGAGGGGGAGAAAGAGTACAGCTATAGAGCTGAGAGAGGGGGGAGAAAAGAGTACAGCTATAGAGCTGATAGAGGGGGAGAAAGAGTACAGCTATAGAGCTGATAGAGGGGGAGAAAGAGTACAGCTATAGAGCTGATAGAGGGGGAGAAAGAGTACAGCTATAGAGCTGATAGAGGGAGGAGAAAGAGTACAACTATAGAGCTGATAGAGGGGGGGAGAAAGAGTACAGCTATAGAGCTGATAGAGGGGGGAGAAAGAGTACAGCTATAGAGCTGAGAGAGGGGGGAGAAAGAGTACAACTATAGAGCTGATAGAGGGGGAGAAAGAGTACAGCTATAGAGCTGAGAGAGTGGGGGAGAAAGAGTACAACTATAGAGCTGATAGAGGGGAGAAAGAGTACAGCTATAGAGCTGATAGAGGGAGGAGAAAGAGTACAACTATAGAGCTGATAGAGGGGGAGAAAGAGTACAGCTATAGAGCTGATAGAGGGGGGGGGGAGAAAGAGTACAGCTATAGAGCTGAGAGAGGGGGGGAGAAAGAGTACAACTATAGAGCTGATAGAGGGGGAGAAAGAGTACAGCTATAGAACTGAGAGAGTGGGGAGAAAGAGTACAGCTATAGAGCTGATAGAGGGGGAGAAAGAGTACAGCTATAGAGCTGATAGAGGGGGAGAAAGAGTACAGCTATAGAGCTGAGAGAGGGGGGAAAGAGTACAGCTATAGAGCTGAGAGAGGGGGGGAAAGAGTACAGCTATAGAGCTGAGAAAGGGGGAGAAAGAGTACAGCTATAGAGCTGATAGAGGGGGGAGAAAGAGTACAGCTATAAAACTGAGAGGGGGGAGAAAGAGGACAGCTATAGAGCTGATAGAGCGAGGAGAAAGAGTACAGGTATAGAGCTGATAGAGGGGGAGAAAGAGTACAGGTATAGAGCTGATAGAGGGGGAGAAAGAGTACAACTATAGAGCTGATAGAGGGGGAGAAAGAGGACAGCTATAGAGTTGATAGAGCGAGGAGAAAGAGTACAACTATAGAGCTGATAGAGGGGGAGAAAGAGTACAACTATAGAGCTGATAGAGGGGGGGGGGGAAGAGTACAACTATAGAGCTGATAGAGGGGGAGAAAGAGTACAACTATAGAGCTGATAGAGGGAGAAAGAGTACAACTATAGAGCTGATAGAGGGGGAGAAAGAGTACAGCTATAGAGCTGATAGAGGGAGGAGAAAGAGTACAACTATAGAGCTGATAGAGGGGGGGGAGAAAGAGTACAGCTATAGAGCTGATAGAGGGGGAGAAAGAGTACAGCTATAGAGCTGAGAGAGGGGGAGAAAGAGTACAACTATAGAGCTGATAGAGGGGGAGAAAGAGTACAGCTATAGAACTGAGAGAGTGGGGAGAAAGAGTACAGCTATAGAGCTGATAGAGGGAGGAGAAAGAGTACAGCTATAGAGCTGAGAGAGTGGGGAGAAAGAGTACAGCTGTAGAGCTGAGAGAGTGGGGAGAAAGAGTACAGCTATAGAGCTGATAGAGGGGGAGAAAGAGTACAGCTGTAGAGCTGAGAGAGTGGGGAGAAAGAGTACAGCTATAGAGCTGAGAGAGTGGGGAGAAAGAGTACAGCTGTAGAGCCGAGAGAGTGGGGAGAAAGAGTACAGCTATAGAGCTGAGAGAGTGGGGAGAAAGAGTACAGCTGTAGAGCTGAGAGAGTGGGGAGAAAGAGTACAGCTATAGAGCTGAGAGAGTGGGGAGAAAGAGTACAGCTATAGAGCTGATAGAGGGGGGAGAAAGAGTACAGCTATAGAGCTGATAGAGGGGGAGAAAGAGTACAACTATAGAGCTGATAGAGGGGGAGAAAGAGTACAGCTATAGAACTGATAGAGGGGGAGAAAGAGTACAGCTATAGAGCTGACAGAGGAGGGGAGAAAGAGTACAGCTATAGAGCTGATAGAGGAGGAGAAAGAGTACAGCTATAGAGCTGATAGAGGAGGGGAGAAAGAGTACAGCTATAGAACTGATAGAGGGGGGGGAGAAAGAGTACAGCTATAGAGCTGATAGAGGGGGAGAAAGAGTACAGCTATAGAGCTGATAGAGTGGGGAGAAAGAGTACAACTATAGAGCTGATAGAGGGGGTAGAAAGAGTACAGCTATAGAGCTGAGAGAGTGGGGAGAAAGAGTACAGCTGAGAGAGTGGGGAGAAAGAGTACAGCTGTAGAGCTGAGAGAGTGGGGAGAAAGAGTACAGCTATAGAGCTGAGAGAGTGGGGAGAAAGAGTACAGCTATAGAGCTGAGAGAGTGGGGAGAAAGAGTACAACTATAGAGCTGAGAGAGGGGGAGAAAGAGTACAACTATAGAGCTGATAGAGGAGGAGAAAGAGTACAACTATAGAGCTGAGAGGGGGAGAAAGAGGACAGCTATAGAGCTGATAGAGTGGGAGAAAGAGTACAGGTATAGAGCTGATAGAGGGGGAGAAAGAGTACAGGTATAGAGCTGATAGAGGGGGAGAAAGAGTACAACTATAGAGCTGATATAGGGGGGAGAAAGAGGACAGCTATAGAGTTGATAGAGCGAGGAGAAAGAGTACAACTATAGAGCTGATAGAGGGGGAGAAAGAGTACAGCTGTAGAGCTGAGAGAGTGGGGAGAAAGAGTACAGCTATAGAGCTGATAGAGGGGGGGAGAAAGAGTACAGCTGTAGAGCTGAGAGAGTGGGGAGAAAGAGTACAGCTATAGAGCTGAGAGAGTGGGGAGAAAGAGTACAGCTGTAGAGCTGAGAGAGTGGGGAGAAAGAGTACAGCTATAGAGCTGATAGAGGGAGGAGAAAGAGTACAACTATAGAGCTGATAGAGGGGGGAGAAAGAGTACAGCTATAGAGCTGATAGAGGGGGAGAAAGAGTACAGCTATAGAGCTGAGAGAGGGGGGAGAAAGAGTACAACTATAGAGCTGATAGAGGGGGGAGAAAGAGTACAGCTATAGAACTGAGAGAGTGGGGAGAAAGAGTACAGCTATAGAGCTGATAGAGGGAGGAGAAAGAGTACAGCTATAGAGCTGAGAGAGTGGGGAGAAAGAGTACAGCTGTAGAGCTGAGAGAGTGGGGAGAAAGAGTACAGCTATAGAGCTGATAGAGGGGGGAGAAAGAGTACAGCTGTAGAGCTGAGAGAGTGGGGAGAAAGAGTACAGCTATAGAGCTGAGAGAGTGGGGAGAAAGAGTACAGCTATAGAGCTGATAGAGGGAGGAGAAAGAGTACAGCTATAGAGCTGAGAGAGTGGGGAGAAAGAGTACAGCTATAGAGCTGATAGAGTGGGGAGAAAGAGTACAGCTATAGAGCTGATAGAGGGGGAGAAAGAGTACAGCTGTAGAGCTGAGAGAGTGGGGAGAAAGAGTACAGCTGAAGAGCTGAGAGAGTGGGGAGAAAGAGTACAGCTGTAGAGCTGAGAGAGTGGGGAGAAAGAGTACAGCTATAGAGCTGAGAGAGTGGGGAGAAAGAGTACAGCTATAGAGCTGAGAGAGTGGGGAGAAAGAGTACAGCTATAGAGCTGATAGAGGGGGGAGAAAGAGTACAGCTATAGAGCTGATAGAGGGGGGGAGAAAGAGTACAGCTATAGAGCTGAGAGAGGGGGGAGAAAGACAACAACTATAGAGCTGATAGAGGGGGAGAAAGAGTACAGCTATAGAGCTGATAGAGGGGGGGAAGAGTACAGCTATAGAGCTGAGAGAGTGGGGGAGAAAGAGTACAACTATAGAGCTGATAGAGGGGGAGAAAGAGCACAGCTATAGAGCTGATAGAGGGAGGAGAAAGATTACAACTATAGAGCTGATAGAGGGGGAGAAAGAGTACAGCTATAGAGCTGATAGAGGGGGAGAAAGAGTACAGCTATAGAGCTGAGAGAGTGGGGAGAAAGAGTACAGCTATAGAGCTGATAGAGGGGGAGAAAGAGTACAGCTATAGAGCTGAGAGAGGGGGGGAGAAAGAGTACAGCTATAGAGCTGATAGAGGGGGGAGAAAGAGTACAGCTATAGAGCTGATAGAGGGGGAGAAAAAGAGTACAGCTATAGAGCTGATAGAGGGGGAGAAAGAGTACAGCTATAGAGCTGATAGAGGGAGGAGAAAGAGTACAACTATAGAGCTGATAGAGGGGGAGAAAGAGTACAGCTATAGAGCTGATAGAGGGGGAGAAAGAGTACAGCTATAGAGCTGAGAGAGGGGGAGAAAGAGTACAACTATAGAGCTGATAGAGGGGGAGAAAGAGTACAGCTATAGAGCTGAGAGAGTGGGGGAGAAAGAGTACAACTATAGAGCTGATAGAGGGGGAGAAAGTGTACAGCTATAGAGCTGATAGAGGGAGGAGAAAGAGTACAACTATAGAGCTGATAGAGGGGGAGAAAGAGTACAGCTATAGAGCTGATAGAGGGGGAGAAAGAGTACAGCTATAGAGCTGAGAGAGGGGGAGAAAGAGTACAACTATAGAGCTGATAGAGGGGGAGAAAGAGTACAGCTATAGAACTGAGAGAGTGGGGAGAAAGAGTACAGCTATAGAGCTGATAGAGGGGGAGAAAGAGTACAGCTATAGAGCTGATAGAGGGGGAGAAAGAGTACAGCTATAGAGCTGAGAGAGGGGGAAAGAGTACAGCTATAGAGCTGAGAGAGGGGGGGAAAGAGTACAGCTATAGAGCTGAGAAAGGGGGAGAAAGAGTACAGCTATAGAGCTGATAGAGGGGGGAGAAAGAGTACAGCTATAAAACTGAGAGGGGGGAGAAAGAGGACAGCTATAGAGCTGATAGAGCGAGGAGAAAGAGTACAGGTATAGAGCTGATAGAGGGGGAGAAAGAGTACAGGTATAGAGCTGATAGAGGGGGAGAAAGAGTACAACTATAGAGCTGATAGAGGGGGAGAAAGAGGACAGCTATAGAGTTGATAGAGCGAGGAGAAAGAGTACAACTATAGAGCTGATAGAGGGAGAAAGAGTACAACTATAGAGCTGATAGAGGGGGGGGAAGAGTACAACTATAGAGCTGATAGAGGGGAGAAAGAGTACAACTATAGAGCTGATAGAGGGAGAAAGAGTACAACTATAGAGCTGATAGAGGGGGAGAAAGAGTACAGCTATAGAGCTGATAGAGGGAGGAGAAAGAGTACAACTATAGAGCTGATAGAGGGGGGAGAAAGAGTACAGCTATAGAGCTGATAGAGGGGGGAGAAAGAGTACAGCTATAGAGCTGAGAGAGGGGGAGAAAGAGTACAACTATAGAGCTGATAGAGGGGGGAGAAAGAGTACAGCTATAGAACTGAGAGAGTGGGGAGAAAGAGTACAGCTATAGAGCTGATAGAGGGAGGAGAAAGAGTACAGCTATAGAGCTGAGAGAGTGGGGAGAAAGAGTACAGCTGTAGAGCTGAGAGAGTGGGGAGAAAGAGTACAGCTATAGAGCTGATAGAGGGGGGGAGAAAGAGTACAGCTGTAGAGCTGAGAGAGTGGGGAGAAAGAGTACAGCTATAGAGCTGAGAGAGTGGGGAGAAAGAGTACAGCTGTAGAGCCGAGAGAGTGGGGAGAAAGAGTACAGCTATAGAGCTGAGAGAGTGGGGAGAAAGAGTACAGCTGTAGAGCTGAGAGAGTGGGGAGAAAGAGTACAGCTATAGAGCTGAGAGAGTGGGGAGAAAGAGTACAGCTATAGAGCTGATAGAGGGGGGAGAAAGAGTACAGCTATAGAGCTGATAGAGGGGGGAGAAAGAGTACAACTATAGAGCTGATAGAGGGGGGGAGAAAGAGTACAGCTATAGAACTGATAGAGGGGGAGAAAGAGTACAGCTATAGAGCTGACAGAGGAGGGGAGAAAGAGTACAGCTATAGAGCTGATAGAGGAGGGGAGAAAGAGTACAGCTATAGAGCTGATAGAGGAGGGGAGAAAGAGTACAGCTATAGAACTGATAGAGGGGGGGGAGAAAGAGTACAGCTATAGAGCTGATAGAGGGGGGGAGAAAGAGTACAGCTATAGAGCTGATAGAGTGGGGAGAAAGAGTACAACTATAGAGCTGATAGAGGGGGTAGAAAGAGTACAGCTATAGAGCTGAGAGAGTGGGGAGAAAGAGTACAGCTGAGAGAGTGGGGAGAAAGAGTACAGCTGTAGAGCTGAGAGAGTGGGGAGAAAGAGTACAGCTATAGAGCTGAGAGAGTGGGGAGAAAGAGTACAGCTATAGAGCTGAGAGAGTGGGGAGAAAGAGTACAACTATAGAGCTGAGAGAGGGGGAGAAAGAGTACAACTATAGAGCTGATAGAGGAGGAGAAAGAGTACAACTATAGAGCTGAGAGGGGGAGAAAGAGGACAGCTATAGAGCTGATAGAGTGGGAGAAAGAGTACAGGTATAGAGCTGATAGAGGGGGAGAAAGAGTACAGGTATAGAGCTGATAGAGGGGGAGAAAGAGTACAACTATAGAGCTGATATAGGGGGGAGAAAGAGGACAGCTATAGAGTTGATAGAGCGAGGAGAAAGAGTACAACTATAGAGCTGATAGAGGGGGAGAAAGAGTACAGCTGTAGAGCTGAGAGAGTGGGGAGAAAGAGTACAGCTATAGAGCTGATAGAGGGGGGGAGAAAGAGTACAGCTGTAGAGCTGAGAGAGTGGGGAGAAAGAGTACAGCTATAGAGCTGAGAGAGTGGGGAGAAAGAGTACAGCTGTAGAGCTGAGAGAGTGGGGAGAAAGAGTACAGCTATAGAGCTGATAGAGGGAGGAGAAAGAGTACAACTATAGAGCTGATAGAGGGGGAGAAAGAGTACAGCTATAGAGCTGATAGAGGGGGGAGAAAGAGTACAGCTATAGAGCTGAGAGAGGGGGGAGAAAGAGTACAACTATAGAGCTGATAGAGGGGGGAGAAAGAGTACAGCTATAGAACTGAGAGAGTGGGGAGAAAGAGTACAGCTATAGAGCTGATAGAGGGAGGAGAAAGAGTACAGCTATAGAGCTGAGAGAGTGGGGAGAAAGAGTACAGCTGTAGAGCTGAGAGAGTGGGGAGAAAGAGTACAGCTATAGAGCTGATAGAGGGGGGAGAAAGAGTACAGCTGTAGAGCTGAGAGAGTGGGGAGAAAGAGTACAGCTATAGAGCTGAGAGAGTGGGGAGAAAGAGTACAGCTGTAGAGCCGAGAGAGTGGGGAGAAAGAGTACAGCTATAGAGCTGAGAGAGTGGGGAGAAAGAGTACAGCTGTAGAGCTGAGAGAGTGGGGAGAAAGAATACAGCTATAGAGCTGAGAGAGTGGGGAGAAAGAGTACAGCTATAGAGCTGATAGAGGGGGGGGGAGAAAGAGTACAGCTATAGAGCTGATAGAGGGGGGAGAAAGAGTACAACTATAGAGCTGATAGAGGGGGAGAAAGAGTACAGCTATAGAACTGATAGAGGGGGAGAAAGAGTACAGCTATAGAGCTGACAGAGGAGGGGAGAAAGAGTACAGCTATAGAGCTGATAGAGGAGGGGAGAAAGAGTACAGCTATAGAGCTGATAGAGGAGGGGAGAAAGAGTACAGCTATAGAACTGATAGAGGGGGGGGAGAAAGAGTACAGCTATAGAGCTGATAGAGGGGGGGAGAAAGAGTACAGCTATAGAGCTGATAGAGTGGGGAGAAAGAGTACAACTATAGAGCTGATAGAGGGGGAGAAAGAGTACAGCTATAGAGCTGAGAGAGTGGGGAGAAAGAGTACAGCTGAGAGAGTGGGGAGAAAGAGTACAGCTGTAGAGCTGAGAGAGTGGGGAGAAAGAGTACAGCTATAGAGCTGAGAGAGTGGGGAGAAAGAGTACAGCTATAGAGCTGAGAGAGTGGGGAGAAAGAGTACAACTATAGAGCTGAGAGAGGGGGAGAAAGAGTACAACTATAGAGCTGATAGAGGAGGAGAAAGAGTACAACTATAGAGCTGAGAGGGGGGAGAAAGAGGACAGCTATAGAGCTGATAGAGTGGGAGAAAGAGTACAGGTATAGAGCTGATAGAGGGGGAGAAAGAGTACAGGTATAGAGCTGATAGAGGGGGAGAAAGAGTACAACTATAGAGCTGATATAGGGGGGAGAAAGAGGACAGCTATAGAGTTGATAGAGCGAGGAGAAAGAGTACAACTATAGAGCTGATAGAGGGGGAGAAAGAGTACAGCTGTAGAGCTGAGAGAGTGGGGAGAAAGAGTACAGCTATAGAGCTGATAGAGGGGGGGAGAAAGAGTACAGCTGTAGAGCTGAGAGAGTGGGGAGAAAGAGTACAGCTATAGAGCTGAGAGAGTGGGGAGAAAGAGTACAGCTGTAGAGCTGAGAGAGTGGGGAGAAAGAGTACAGCTATAGAGCTGATAGAGGGGGAGAAAGAGTCCACCAGTAGAGCTGAGAGAGTGGGGAGAAAGAGTACAGCTATAGAGCTGAGAGAGTGGGGAGAAAGAGTACAGCTGTAGAGCCGAGAGAGTGGGGAGAAAGAGTACAGCTATAGAGCTGAGAGAGTGGGGAGAAAGAGTACAGCTGTAGAGCTGAGAGAGTGGGGAGAAAGAGTACAGCTATAGAGCTGAGAGAGTGGGGAGAAAGAGTACAGCTATAGAGCTGATAGAGGGGGGGGAGAAAGAGTACAGCTATAGAGCTGATAGAGGGGGAGAAAGAGTACAACTATAGAGCTGATAGAGGGGGAGAAAGAGCACAGCTATAGAACTGATAGAGGGGGGAGAAAGAGTACAACTATAGAGCTGATAGAGTGGGGAGAAAGAGTACAGCTATAGAGCTGATAGAGGAGGGAGAAAGAGTACAGCTATAGAACTGATAGAGGGGGAGAAAGAGTACAGCTATAGAGCTGATAGAGGGGGGAGAAAGAGTACAGCTATAGAACTGAGAGAGTGGGGAGAAAGAGTACAGCTATAGAGCTGATAGAGGGGGGAAAGAGTACAGCTATAGAGCTGATAGAGGGGGGAGAAAGAGTACAGCTATAGAGCTGAGAGAGTGGGGGAGAAAGAGTACAGCTATAGAACTGATGGAGGGGGGAGAGTACAGCTATAGAGCTGAGAGAGTGGGGGGAAAGAGTACAGCTATAGAGCTGAGAGAGTGGGGGAGAAAGAGTACAACTATAGAGCTGATAGAGGGGGGAGAAAGAGTACAGCTATAGAGCTGATAGAGGGGGAGAAAGAGTACAGCTATAGAGCTGATAGAGGGGGGAAGAGTACAGCTATAGAGCTGAGAGAGTGGGGGAAAGAGTACAACTATAGAGCTGATAGAGGGGGAGAAAGAGTACAGCTATAGAGCTGATAGAGGGAGGAGAAAGAGTACAACTATAGAGCTGATAGAGGGGGAGAAAGAGTACAGCTATAGAGCTGATAGAGGGGGAGAAAGAGTACAGCTATAGAACTGAGAGAGGGGAGAAAGAGTACAGCTATAGAGCTGATAGAGGGAGGAGAAAGAGTACAGCTATAGAGCTGATAGAGGGGGGAGAAAGAGTACAGCTATAGAGCTGATAGAGGGAGGAGAAAGAGTACAGCTATAGAGCTGAGAGAGTGGGGAGAAAGAGTACAGCTATAGAGCTGATAGAGGGGGGAGAAAGAGTACAGCTATAGAGCTGATAGAGGGAGGAGAAAGAGTACAGCTATAGAGCTGAGAGAGTGGGGAGAAAGAGTACAGCTGTAGAGCTGAGAGAGTGGGGAGAAAGAGTACAGCTATAGAGCTGATAGAGGGGGGGGTAGAAAGAGTACAGCTGTAACGCTGAGAGAGTGGGGAGAAAGAGTACAGCTATAGAGCTGAGAGAGTGGGGAGAAAGAGTACAGCTGTAGAGCTGAGAGAGTGGGGAGAAAGAGTACAGCTATAGAGCTGAGAGAGTGGGGAGAAAGAGTACAGCTATAGAGCTGAGAGAGTGGGGAGAAAGAGTACAGCTATAGAGCTGATAGAGGGGGGAGAAAGAGTACAGCTATAGAGCTGATAGAGGGGGGAGAAAGAGTACAGCTATAGAGCTGATAGAGGGGGAGAAAGAGTACAGCTATAGAGCTGATAGAGGGAGGAGAAAGAGTACAACTATAGAGCTGATAGAGGGGGGGGGGAGAAAGAGTACAGCTATAGAGCTGAGAGAGGTGGGGAGAAAGAGTACAACTATAGAGCTGATAGAGGGGGAGAAAGAGTACAGCTATAGAGCTGAGAGAGTGGGGGAGAAAGAGTACAACTATAGAGCTGATAGAGGGGGAGAAAGAGTACAGCTATAGAGCTGATAGAGGGAGGAGAAAGAGTACAACTATAGAGCTGATAGAGGGGGGGGAGAACTGAGAGAGTGGGGAGAAAGAGTACAGCTATAGAGCTGATAGAGGGGGAGAAAGAGTACAGCTATAGAGCTGATAGAGGGGGGGAAGAGTACAGCTATAGAGCTGATAGAGGGGAGAAAGAGTACAGCTATAGAGCTGATAGAGGGGGGAGAAAGAGTACAGCTATAGAGCTGAGAGAGGGGGAGAAAGAGTACAGCTATAGAGCTGAGAGAGGGGGAAAGAGTACAGCTATAGAGCTGAGAGAGGGGGAGAAAAGAGTACAGCTATAGAGCTGAGAAAGGGGGAGAAAGAGTACAGCTATAGAGCTGAGAGAGGGGGAGAAAGAGTACAGCTATAGAGCTGATAGAGGGGGAGAAAGAGTACAACTATAGAGCTGATAGAGGGGGAGAAAGAGTACAGCTATAGAGCTGAGAGAGTGGGGGAGAAAGAGTACAACTATAGAGCTGATAGAGGGGGAGAAAGAGTACAGCTATAGAGCTGATAGAGGGAGGAGAAAGAGTACAACTATAGAGCTGATAGAGGGGGGGAGAAAGAGTACAGCTATAGCGCTGATAGAGGGGGGGAGAAAGAGTACAGCTATAGAGCTGATAGAGGGGGGGAGAAAGAGTACAACTATAGAGCTGATAGAGTGGGGAGAAAGAGTACAGCTATAGAACTGAGAGAGTGGGGAGAAAGAGTACAGCTATAGAGCTGATAGAGGGGGGGGGGGAAAGAGTACAGCTATAGAGCTGATAGAGGGGGAGAAAGAGTACAGCTAGAGAGCTGATAGAGGGGGGAGAAAGAGTACAGCTATAGAACTGAGAGGGGGGGGGAGAAAGAGTACAGCTATAGAGCTGAGAGAGGGGGAGAAAGAGTACAGCTATAGAGCTGAGAGAGTGGGGAGAAAGAGTACAACTATAGAGCTGATAGAGGGGGGAGAAAGAGTACAACTATAGAGCTGATAGAGGGGAGAAAGAGTACAGCTAGAGAGCTGATAGAGGGGGAGAAAGAGTACAGCTATAGAACTGAGAGGGGGGAGAAAGAGTACAACTATAGAACTGATAGAGGGGGGGAGAAAGAGTACAGCTATAGAGCTGAGAGAGGGGGGAGAAAGAGTACAGCTATAGAGCTGAGAGGGGGGGGGAGAAAGAGTACAGCTATAGAGCTGAGAGAGGGGGGGGAGAAAGAGTACAGCTATAGAGCTGAGAGAGTGGGGAGAAAGAGTACAACTATAGAGCTGATAGAGGGGGGAGAAAGAGTACAACTATAGAGCTGAGAGAGGGGGGAGAAAGAGTGGTGAAGAGCTGGAAGACAAGTTAACGACTTTGCAGATTTCATTATAGAGATAGTTAACCCTGTTGATACTAAAGGAGGGCGTTATCCTCTCCGGGGGAGTCCTGCATGGTCCTTCCACCTCCTCGCACACAGACAGATGAGATCATTACAGCTATCAGCACCACCGACATCCACAATTAGCACTTCATTCTCCCTCCTTCACTTCACACACTCTCTCTCTCTCTCTCTCTCTCTCTCTCTCTCTCTCTCTCTCTCTCTCTCTCTCTGTTTCTGCTCATGACAGTCTGTAGGTGTCAGTCTGGAGGCAACTTGAGTAAATAAAAAGGGACCTGCAGTAAACTGCTCTCAGCTTTCGCTGACCTGCCTCTCTGACCTTTCCCCGCTCCTTTAGAAAACAATTTGCCATTTCAGACAAATAATGAGCTTTATGGAAACATGGCTTTGCATACATGCACATGCGCACGTACACACACTCACACACACACACACACACACACACACACACACACACACACACACACACACACACACACACACACACACACACACACACACACACACACACACACACACACACACACACACACACACACACACACACACACGCACTCACCTGTGAAGCAGACTGGACACTTGAAGGTGCCGCCCATGCCCTCGAAGCTGTGCTCGATCAGGTGGCATTGGAGTTTGGCTGGCGAGTCGAATGACTGACTGCAGAGCTTACACTCATGGTTCAGGCCCTCTTCTATAGAGACAGAAACAAGAAAACACCCCAAAGAAGACAGTCAGAAGTGAATAATCAGAGCACCAACAGCAGAGAGGGATCCAGTCTATCCCTTTTCTTTTCTCCTCCTTCCCCATTTCATTTAGCTCCAACACATTTGTGTCAAAGGCTCCTGCCTGTGACTTTCACGGCTCGTACGAGAAGCAATATAATGTGTGATCTGGACCCATCAGGCATAAATTGGACGACCAGTGGGGGGCCTAATTGCACAGGCGAGGTCTTGCACTTTGAACATGGCAAGATTGGCTCTTTTTGATTGGCTTACACACAAATTAATTTCTGGGCGACTTGGTGTGGGCAAATGAATATGTAGTGCAGTGCTCGGTTGATAAGGGAAAGTACACAAAGAAGCATATCGGCTAATGTACAGATTAAGTGACAAATGTAAGAATAGCCAAGCGTGGAAACATAGTTATTTCCTAATCAAAATATAAAAATAAACAATACGAGTAGCATTCAATTGGATTCGATAAGTGGTCATTATAGAGATGTCACCATATCAACCTTTACATCCCTTCATTATCACCATGGCAACCCACTACATAACCACCAACGACATTATTCTGATTATTGTGGATGAGTCAAATTACAATCTGTTAAAATCCGTTTTTGTCCACTTCAATTTGACTCCATCTCTCCTCGAATAAAAATATCCTATTTTAGTCATAATTAATGCATAAAGTTAGATATTGCCCATGACAATGGCGTGTGTCTCCATTCCCCCATCACATTAGAATGTGTGGCACGTCTTCCTACAGACGTTAGATTACCTTGGACCGACAAGGCAGTTGATAGCTGAAATAACTGGCATTGGTTCAGACACTCAACCTGCCCTACCGCTCATTTGCTGCACAACGATCCGCTGACTCAGACTTCCACAGAGCCAATTGGAGCGGTCCTGCCCATCTCCTGAACTGCACCTCAATAAAAACCTTGTGCACTCTCCATGGGGTTGGGCCTGTGCTCTGTCAAAGTTCCCCGGTCCCGTGAAGTATGGGTCCAGGCACGGGGCCAACTAGAGGGGGGTGGGGGATATGGGGAGGAGGGTCTCTGGGGGCCCAACCAGGGCTGGGGCTCATCCTTCAGTCTCTACAGCCCATTGCACACAACATGGGCCCAGGGTGCCAGACGTGCAAACACACAATCCACAAGCTGTGGCTGTACCAGGCCCTGGAGGATCAGAGCGGAGTGTTAACGGATGGGCCTTGGGCAAATCTGGCAACCTGACTCACAGATCTGGCAACGCCGCTCAGCTAAACTACAATGGCCTGCGATGAACGGGAACAGATTGAACCCAGATCCACCTAGATGCCCGTGTTTTAAAACCCTGACACACACACTGCCAGTGACTTTCCCATTTGTACTTTTATGGTCAATTGTTGTTTCGCTGCTCAAAGCACACATTAAACAACATGGGCTGGTTCACTCCACTAACAACATTTGGCAAATTTATAACAATCTACTAATTTCTGAAACCTGCTGTCGATTACAACAAGCTTTACCACATAGCATAAATAAACAAATGACAATATCAGGTTCAATTAAATTGGTTTACACCTTTACAAGTGGGGTGGAGTCACTTCATAAGGGTGTTACAGTAACAAAGAAATACAGTTGTTTATCTGTTTTGGTGACTAGCCTATTCTATACCTCAAGATTGAACTGGAGTATAGAGTGAAAAATACAACCCAATGACCTGGGTTGTTCTAGAAATAAGGGCAACATGGTGAGTCTACTCATGTATTACAGACAGAGTCTGTTTGTGCAGTATGTCACCACAGGCTCCTCTAGGCCTGCCGTCTTCTCCTTATAACCCAACCATCTGGCCCTGTAAAGCAGATGAGAAAATTCTACTAAGGCCTCAAAACAAACATTTAAAGCTGGCATAGTCTGGAAGAGCTATTGTCTTACCGTGTGTGTCTGGCTCAGTGGCTTACAGTATGGATGGATAGGTACAAATAACAATCAGAGGAGATGATCATGTCGCTTGTGATCTTGCCCTCCCTTTTGAAACACACGCTGTGTGTGCGTATGTGTGTGTATGTGTGTGTGAATCATTTGTGCACCTGTTTAAGATAGCGAACGAGTTGGATCCACTTTGATCCCCATTCAACGTGGCTGTGAGTGTTTGAGTGTGTGTGTGTGTGTGTGTGTGTGTGTGTGTGTGTGCGTGAGTGAGTGAGTGTGTGCGTGCGTGAGTGTGTGTGTGTGTGTGTGTGTGTGTGTGTGTGTGTGTGTGTGTGTGTGTGTGTGTGTGCGCGTGAGAGTGTGTGTGTGTGTGCGTGAGTGCGTGAGTGTGTGTGTGTGTGCGTGCGTGCGTGAGTGTGTGTGTGTATTCAGAGTGCTCCATGCCTGTGCCCATAGGTGCAGCCATGGTTTAACCCTGCAGCACATTCCTGTCCCTTCAGAGACCTGGCCTGCCTCATTATGTAGATAACTCTGCACCTGCCCAACTGTCTGACCTTGGGTGCATGCGTGTTTGTGTGGGTGAGTGTGAGTGGGTGTGTATGTGTGAATCTAAGACGTGTTTGCTTGTTAGTATGAGAAGTTTTCACTACTGTGTGTACGTGTGCATGTGTGTATGTGTATTTCCGTGTGTAAGTGTGCATGTGTGTATGTGAAGAGTGAGTGTGTAAAAGAACACAGGACAAGTGTGGAGAGTACACGCCTGTTCCGCACTGACAGTCCCTGTAATGTTGCTGTGTATGGGGGGGACGGGTCTGTATGCAGCAGTGGAGCAGGGGTTGGATCACACTGGCAGTCTGTTCCTTAGTGAGAGTCAGAGGAGGAAGTCAGCCAGCGCTCCCCTATAGCTCCCTCGTCGGTGTGAGGTCACTTCCTGTCGCTCCCCTGGCCTCCCCCAGGGCTGTCAAATCAGCACAGAGCATTCAAGAGCCCCCATCCCGGCCCACTCTGCACCGACAGGAGCAGACTCTGGATATAGTCACAGAGCCACTGGGGACTGGCAGCCCTCCCTCCCTCCCTCCCTCCCTCCCTCCCTCCCTCCCTCCCTCCCTCCCTCCCTCCCTCCCTCCCTCCCTCCCTCCCATTCTCCTGAGTGTCCCTCCCTCCACTGCCACCACCCTGTCCCCCTGCACTCATAAGAGAAATCCTTTAGATGAGAGCTGCTCTGTTCCTGCTCCTCTAAGCGTCCCTGACACGAGCAAAGCAAGCCTATCTGCATATCCACAGGGCCTGGTGGCACTCCTAAGGCTCATGGTTTATGTATTCCACAGCTCCTTAAAACACAAACGCCTAATATCTCTCCCATGTGGAAGGAGGGAGACGGAGGTGGAATACTATTTCGAAAAAAGGACAGTACTATTTCTTCTTCTTGTGTTTAGTCTTTAGTAACCAGGCTGAAGTTCATGTTCTGTTGAAGGTTGTTTTGGTTGTTTGGGACACTGGGGTTTGTTTTCTTGCTGTCTTGTCTGGCTGTCCAAGTTGTGTTGCTTACACCACTTATACATGAATGATAGTACAGCTTTGTGTATACTGTATGAGTACGTAGAGTACAGATATAGGATCTTTAATTTGATCACTTTTTGTGTACATACTGTAACCCTCTGAGAACCATATGTTTATTTGAGCTTGGTGTGATCGTGGTTGCCCTAAGGTTATTTTGCTTACAACCTTCCCACATCTTTCTGGGAATGGTGCAGGACAGTTGCTTAACTTTGGAATATTCTCAGTACATTTAAGGAACTTGACAAAAAACATTATTTTCTCAGTATTTCATGACTTTAACAGAATGTTTCCTTAAAGTTCAAACATATTTATTTCACAGCTCCTTGTGATATTAAGACAATGCTGCAAATGTCGGAGAGACAGACCACAAGGTTTATACAAATCTCCGCTGTTGAAAACCAAAAAGAAATGGGAGATAATGTCTTCATGCTTTTACAGTGTAGATCTAGTATATAAATTACCTGGCTGGGCTGATGAGACAATGGATTGCTCAGTCAGATGGAACAGAGTAAATAGGCATTTTAACATCATAGATTTAGCCGGTGGTAACTTGTGGAATTGACACTGGCTGGAACCCAGTTTTAATCCATCAGCATCCAGGATTAGACCCACCCGTTATATAATGTACTATAGGTCACAGAGAACAAATAGAATACATCTGAGGGAATTGCCAGGCATAAAATGACATTACCATTTCCATTTGAGTCATTCAGCAGACGCTCTTATCCAGAGCGACTTACAATTAGTGCATTCATCTTAAGAAAGCTACGTGAGACAATAACGTATCATAATCGTTGGGATTGATTGGGTTCAGACGTTTGTGAAAGATGGGCAGGAACTCGCTGTCCTGAAAGGGGAAAGCTTGTTCCACTAATACAGGACACGGTAAGCCACAAAATCCAGACTGGGCCACGGCTGTTTCTGTACGACTCAGTCACATATCCTCCGTTCCAACAGCTTTCATCTACAAACTCAGAAATGATACTTGTGACTGTTATACTTTTAGAAATTGACAGAAGGCAAGAGAAGGATCTCATTTGGGTTTTGAGAGGACATACTAGTATATGGAGAAAAGCTATATGGTTGTGTATGGTACTGTAGCATGGTAGAGTAGACATCTCAGGGCCTGTAAACAGTAGGTGGGTTTACTTGGCTCTACCTCTCCACGGGAACTATATATTAACATATAATGGGGGGGGGGGGGGATCAGAGTGATTAAGGCCCAGGGAATTATGGGTGAATACAAAATCAACGCCGCCTCTCTGTACGGTGGTGTGTGTGTGTGTGTGTTCTCTGGAGATATAGAACCACTTCTCACGTGGAACTCGGGTTCATTTTAGAGATACTACAAGGCCCATTAGAGCGTTGAGAAGAGGAAGGGGGCGGGGATGTGGATGTAGCTGGTAGGTGGGAGCTAGCTACCGCACAGGGACCAGGCTCCCACTGGACCTAGGCTGATTGGAGAACTGGCGCCTGGAGGCGAACATAACTAATGTCTATCTCCTGCCTTCTCAGTTTAAAGAGGAGGACATGCAATTATGTACAACATTATAGAATAAACCCTACAGGAAAGCTATCTAATCCTGGAAATCACCCTCATTACTATACCAGTATGATGATAACGATGACCTAATATGGTCAAATGCTAGCTAATTACCTCGTTAGGACTGATAAAATGACCTTTATACCAGATATATGAGGGAAACCAGAATAATATAGGAGAGATGTGTAGCGGAAAAGAGTACCCACTCATGACAAAAGAGAGAATAATGGAATCTGGAAGATTGCGAGGAGAGAACAAGGAGAGAGAACCAAGGTGTCACAGACAGGCAGACAAAAAGACCCCATGTCAGGTTCCCAAGTTCATGCCATTTCTGTGTGACGTTTGTTCCAACCCTCCAGAGGGAACCGAACCAAGGGGTGAGATTGTCGGGTGTGACATGTCAGTGGGGGAGATTGGGGTGGGGCTTCAGGGGGGATACAAGCCTGTGTCCCAAATGGCACCTCTATTCTCTTTATAGTGCCCTACTTTTAAACCAGGGCCCATATCGCTCTGGTTAAAAGTAGTGCACTATAAAGGGAATAGGGTGCCGTTTGGGAAACAGACGCTGGGAGAGTGTCAGGCCTCTGGGTCTGATGCAGGCTGAATCTGAACCTGAACGCACGGCAGTGCACAGTGCACGCTGTAGGTGCTAAACAGAGCACAGCTAGTCTCCACTTCCTCTCTATCTCCACCACCTACATTAAATGCCTCGCCCCCCCCAATGGCGGTCGGTCGTAGTGGCTGGGTCCAGGCACATACTGACTTGCCAACCTGACAGGGGTTTGGTGTGGAGATAAAAATGCGTAACGTCTGAAGACACGGTAGCAAAGGTGTAGCCTGGTAACGGGTAATGCACAGACTGCTACAATGCATGCAAAGACATGCTATAACCAATCAATCGCCAGAAGACATGAGACATGTGGCATAAGAGCTGGAGTTTGCATGCTACTTAGGGGGCTATGCAATCTACTTTGTTGCTAAACAGGTTACAGTTTTGCCATCATTCCTAACGCAAGAAAGACACGTCATAACTTGGACAAATTAATAGTTGGTAGGTCATTGAGGCTGCAGCAAACCCACCCCCCCCCCAAAAAAACACCACAACAAAAGGGAGAGCAGAGCAGAAGACTTGTTAACGAATTATGTGTAGGCACTGCAGCTTGAGGCTGGGTATGGAGGTCCGTCGGGGACAAACAGTGCAGGCTAGCTGCTGAGATGGATGGCAGTGGAGCACTAGACCCCCTGCAGCCGCACAAACACCATTCTGCAGTCAACTGCTCTCTTTTACTTAATCCAGGCCCTATTCTAAACTGCTGGGCCTTTGTCTTTTTAGGAGAACATAAAGGTCAAATGGACTATAGCCCTGCGTTACAACATCACAAGACTCTGACTCTGAAGAGAGAAAAACACAGAAGCAAATCACACAAACAGGCAAAGAAGAGGGGATGAATCTAACAAAAATCTCTCTTTCTACCCATGAAAAGAGTGAGTGACCTGATTGTGAAAAGTTAACTACGACACACATGCAAGAGCCTTTCTTCCCTCGCCTCATTGTGGCAGCAGCGCTGTGCATGCTGAGGGGCGTGTGGCTCTATGGGGTCATATGCGGCCCATCCACACAAAGGAACGGGAGAGGAGAGAGGACTGGTGAGAGGGGCTGGCGAAATGGAGAGAGGCCCCTTGGCTGGGCTCGCGGCATGGAGCACTGTACAATTAGCCAGCCCCTGCGTTTCTGCCGGCTTATAATTATCAGTGCTCTCCTTAATTGACCCCCTTAGCCTGCTGCAGAGGGACCACCCCCCCCCATCCCCTCCTCCCTCCTCTACACCCCCCCTCCCCACACCCCCCTCTACCCCTGCGCTTGGCGCAGACCACAGAGCACCGAGCCCCACGCCGGGCTCTCCAAAGTCATTTAGAAAAACGCTCATATTTTCCACACAAAAAAGAGAGGGGAACATTTGGTGAGAGATAATTCATCATCAGGTGTCTAGAGGTTTTCCGTAATAGAAAAAGCGAGTCCCACTGAGCACGCTCCATGTAGCGGCCAGCCACGCATGCTCGGGACCAGCAAGCCACCGTTCGCAGCGGGTCCGCCAGACATTAGCATCATTTTATATAACACAGGCGCCTGCGCTGGAAATTTAATACATCTCAGCAAATACTAGACAGACGTTTTGCATAATCATTTTTTTTTTCTTGCTCTGTGAGAGACATACTCTCTCGCTACCTAATCTGTCCCTAGTCTAGTCTATTCTCTCCCCTGTCCTGTCTTTCTCTCTCTCTCCCTTGCTCCCTCTCTCTCTCTCTCTCTCTCTCGCCCCACGGTGCTGTTCTCACTAGGAGTGGGGAAGTTCACTACCTCAGCTAAATCAGAATTAGTCCCTTCATTTTGACGGGGCGAACTTCATTAGAAAGGCCCTCCCTTAATCCAGCCGGGAGGACTGATGAATCTACATGGGGCCATAATTTGCTTCACACAGCATATTCAGATCCTTCCTCCTCCTTTCCTCTCCCCTTCAATCTTGCCTTATGTATTCACGGTTACATTTTCATTCCACCAAGAGAAAGAACCTGAGAGAGGAAAACACCTGGATATAATTAAGTAATGGGAGCAGAGAGAGTGTAAAGAGAGAGGGAGTTATGCTGTTTGGAACGTCCCGTCTCCCCGACAGACCGTGGAGCCTCTGGGGCTGAACTGCTACAGAATGGCTGGGTTGGTTGGCGGACACTCAAATATAGAACCGACAGTGGACTCAGTCTGAGAGTTTAAATATGATCTAATAGCCTACAAGGCCAAGTGCAATTGAGAACGAAAGAGGGAGAGATATGGGAGAGAGAGACAGAAAGAGAGAGAGAGAGATATGGGAGAGAGGGAGAGAGAGACAGAAAGAGAGAGAGAGAGATATGGGAGAGAGGGAGAGAGAGACAGAAAGAGAGAGAGATATGGGAGAGAGGGAGAGAGACAGAAAGAGAGAGAGAGGAAAACAGTTTGGGGTGAAAGAGAAACAAGACATCCACCACAGCAGTTCACCAGAATCAAGCCAACACCTCAACATCCAGAGATGAGGATGAGGATGGACAGTCCCTGACTAGCATCCACTGTGTCATCACTGTGCCTGGTGCCTGGTGTCAGGCAGATGTGCTGCTTGGCATGGCAGCTACTCTCTCTACGCTCCCCAGCCACCCCATAAAAAAAGAAAGCCCACTGGCTCCCTCATCCCCCCATCCCTCCTACCCCTTCTCCCCCCTCCCAAAAAGCCCGCTGACTCCAGGGTGGCTCTGAGACGAGTCTCACCCCTCCTCCCCCCTCCCAGGCCTCTGTCCCCCATGCTATGCCCCTGCAGCCTCCCTCCCTCATCACCTCCTCACAGGGGTCCCCTGACTGGTAATCTCCCTCCCTCCAATGTGAAATCTCTGACAGCGATGCCCCGTGCTCTTACCCCCTCCCTTCGTGGCTGATGGGTAAATTGGAATGGCGCACCCTGCTGGCGCCGAGAGCTCTGAACAGAGCCCAGGCACACACACGCTGGGGGACCCCCGTCGACGCCCCCTGTCTAATATAGTGGACACGCACGCACACTCTCTCGGAGTGGAAATAACACACAGACACACACTCACATACCCATAAGGTCACACAGACACACACACACACACACCCATAAAAGCAAACACAGAGACACACACACACACACACACACACACACACACACACACACACACACACACACACACACACACACACACACACACACACACACACACACAAAAGCAAACACACACACATACACACACCATTGAAGGAAGGCGCTCCACGCATGATTTATATTCTCACTAATCTACATAAAGATTGAATATATGATAAATAAACAGATACCAGGAATTGAGTCAATATATGTTCAAATTCAAATGTGCAGCATCTGGGACACGGCTCAGCTTGTGTGCCTCTGCTCTCCTCTGCAGCCACTGACTGCACCTGACTTCCGTTGCCATAGTTTCCATTATCTGAACCCATCGACATCAAATGAAAGGATGGAAAAGGACACACAAGAAAATGATTCACTAATCCAACAAATAAAAGGGTGTCTACTAGATTTCATAGCCCCAAGAATAGCACCAGTTCACCATAGCATTGCTCCGTACGTGGAGGTTCAACACATTAATAAACATTATTAAACCAGAGCCTCTCTCTCTCTCTCCAGTCAGGCATCAGAGTAGGATTTCCCAGAGGCCTGCTAGTCGAGCTGTCAAAATGTTCCATCCCTCCAACCCCATCCCATCTCTGTCTATTTTTCCTCCTCCTCTGTCGATTCTCTGAAGCATGCGTGGACGGTTGAGTCCACTCTCAAATCACAGGGACGTCCTGAAATAGTCGGACAGGACCCGGAGGGGGTAAAGATCACTGCAGAGGAAGCCACACAGGCATTCCTGTCAGAACAGACCCATGGATTTCACAGGGCCAGGGGTGGGGGGTGGGGGGTGGGCAGCGAAAGCCTCAGAGCCACAGACATGACATACATTTCATTACACTTAAACCAACTGTGGGTTCAGCTCAGAAACCTTGTATGGTCTCGGAGGAAGAAGGATGTGGAAAGCGGAGGTAGGAGGAGTGACTTTTAGAAAGAGGACAATGGCGAGGTGGACAAAGAAAGAGCGGAGGCGGTGGACTAATTGCTCGGAGGTTTGTCCAATTCTTTCTTTCTTTCTGTAAGTGCTTTTGTGTAACGTTCAATTGTGCCTTTGAGACGAACATACAGTACATCCATTTTGAAGATGTCAATGAAAAGCCTATTATCATGCATTATATATGACACAGAGCAGTATAACCCATTTGAATATTTCCTTTTTGGTGTTTAGAAATACACCTTCATACCACCCTTTTTCAACATGTTACTTTGTTCTGCATTATTGCCATTCCACCCATCAGGAGCCCAGGGGAGCCATGAGACCCTCCTCATCTAGACTCCCCAGACACTCTCTTCAGCTCTGCTCCTTGTCCAAGCCCCTCAGCACTACTCCTCAGCCCTGCTCCTCATACCCAGCCCAGTCCCGCTCCTCATCCCCACCCCAGTCCCGCTCCTCATACCCAGCCCAGTCCCGCTCCTCATACCCAGCCCAGTCCCGCTCCTCATACCCAGCCCAGTCCCGCTCCTCATCCCCACCCCAGTCCCGCTCCTCATCCCCACCCCAGTCCCGCTCCTCATACCCAGCCCAGTCCCGCTCCTCATACCCCGCCCAGTCCCGCTCCTCATACCCAGCCCAGTCCCGCTCCTCATACCCAGCCCAGTCCCGCTCCTCATCCCCACCCCAGTCCCGCTCCTCATACCCAGCCCAGTCCCGCTCCTCATTCCCAGCCCAGTCCCGCTCCTCATCCCCACCCCAGTCCCGCTCCTCATCCCCACCCCAGTCCCGCTCCTCATACCCAGCCCAGTCCCGCTCCTCATCCCCACCCCAGTCCCGCTCCTCATCCCCACCCCAGTCCCGCTCCTCATACCCAGCCCAGTCCCGCTCCTCATCCCCACCCCAGTCCCGCTCCTCATACCCAGCCCAGTCCCGCTCCTCATACCCAGCCCAGTCCCGCTCCTCATACCCAGCCCAGTCCCGCTCCTCATCCCCACCCCAGTCCCGCTCCTCATACCCAGCCCAGTCCCGCTCCTCATTCCCAGCCCAGTCCCGCTCCTCATACCCAGCCCAGTCCGCTCCTCATCCAACCCCCTCAGCCCCAATTCTCCTCATGCTTGCTCCTCATCCCCCGCTTCTCAACCCTGCTCCCCCCAGTCTGTTCTCCCCAGTCTGTTCTCCCCAGTCTGCTCCCCCAGTCTGCTCCCCCAGTCTGCTCCCCCCAGTCTGCTCCCCCCAGTCTGTTCTCCCCAGTCTGCTCCCCCAGTCTGTTCTCCCCAGTCTGTTCTCCCCAGTCTGTTCTCCCCAGTCTGTTCTCCCCAGTCTGTTCTCCCCAGTCTGTTCTCCCCAGTCTGTTCTCCCCAGTCTGTTCTCCCCAGTCTGCTCCCCCAGTCTGTTCTCCCCAGTCTGTTCTCCCCAGTCTGTTCCCCCCAGTCTGTTCCCCCCAGTCTGTTCTCCCCAGTCTGTTCTCCCCAGTCTGTTCTTCCCAGTCTGTTCTCCCCAGTCTGTTCTCCCCAGTCTGTTCCCCCCAGTCTGTTCTCCCCAGTCTGTTCTCCCCAGTCTGTTCTTCCCAGTCTGTTCTCCCCAGTCTGTTCTCCCCAGTCTGTTCTCCCCAGTCTGTTCTCCCCAGTCTGCTCCCCCAGTCTGTTCTCCCCAGTCTGTTCTCCCCAGTCTGTTCTCCCCAGTCTGTTCTCCCCAGTCTGTTCTCCCCAGTCTGTTCTCCCCAGTCTGTTCTCCCCAGTCTGTTCTCCCCAGTCTGTTCCCCCCAGTCTGTTCTCCCCAGTCTGTTCTCCCCAGTCTGTTCTCTCCAGTCTGTTCTCTCCAGTCTGTTCTCCCCAGTCTGTTCTCCCCAGTCTGTTCTCCCCAGTCTGTTCTCCCCAGTCTGTTCTCCCCAGTCTGTTCCCCCCAGTCTGCTCTCCCCAGTCTGCTCTCCCCAGTCTGTTCTCCCCAGTCTGTTCTCCCCAGTCTGTTCTCCCCAGTCTGTTCTCCCCAGTCTGTTCTCCCCAGTCTGTTCTCCCCAGTCTGTTCTCCCCAGTCTGTTCTCCCCAGTCTGTTCTCCCCAGTCTGTTCTCCCCAGTCTGTTCTCCCCAGTCTGTTCTCCCCAGTCTGTTCTCCCCAGTCTGATCTCCCCAGTCTGTTCCCCCCAGTCTGTTCTCCCCAGTCTGTTCTCCCCAGTCTGTTCTCTCCAGTCTGTTCTCCCCAGTCTGTTCTCTCCAGTCTGTTCTCCCCAGTCTGTTCTCCCCAGTCTGTTCTCCCCAGTCTGTTCTCCCCAGTCTGTTCTCCCCAGTCTGTTCTCCCCAGTCTGTTCTCTCCAGTCTGCTCCCCCCAGTCTGTTCTCCCCAGTCTGCTCCCCCAGTCTGTTCTCCCCAGTCTGTTCTCCCCAGTCTGTTCTCCCCAGTCTGTTCTCCCCAGTCTGTTCTCCCCAGTCTGTTCTCCCCAGTCTGCTCCCCCAGTCTGTTCTCCCCAGTCTGTTCTCCCCAGTCTGTTCTCCCCAGTCTGCCCCCCCAGTCTGTTCTCCCCAGTCTGTTCTCCCCAGTCTGTTCTCCCCAGTCTGTTCTCCCCCAGTCTGCTCCCCCCAGTCTGTTCTCCCCAGTCTGTTCTCCCCAGTCTGCCCCCCAGTCTGTTCTCCCCAGTCTGTTCTCCCCAGTCTGTTCTCCCCAGTCTGTTCTCCCCAGTCTGCTCCCCCCAGTCTGTTCTCCCCAGTCTGTTCTCCCCAGTCTGCCCCCCCCAGTCTGTTCTCCCCAGTCTGTTCTCCCCAGTCTGTTCTCCCCAGTCTGTTCTCCCCAGTCTGTTCTCCCCAGTCTGTTCTCCCCAGTCTGTTCCCCCCAGTCTGTTCTCCCCAGTCTGTTCTCCCCAGTCTGTTCTCCCCAGTCTGTTCTCCCCAGTCTGCTCTCCCCAGTCTGTTCTCCCCAGTCTGTTCTCCCCAGTCTGTTCTCCCCAGTCTGTTCTCCCCAGTCTGTTCTCCCCAGTCTGTTCTCCCCAGTCTGTTCTCCCCAGTCTGCTCTCCCCAGTCTGTTCTCCCCAGCTCTGCTCTGTGTTCGCTGTTCTCTGACGGCTCCATTTAGTTCCTCTCAGTAAACACAACACAGCCTTGGATGGACCTGAGATGAGAGGAGAGAAAGGAGGAAAGGAGGAAAGGAGAGAAAAATGCACTTATCCCAGACATGCCCAGAGTAGTATTTTCAGAGAGAATAAGAGAGAGAGAGAGAGAGAGAGAGAGAGAGAGAGAGAGAGAGAGAGAGAGAGAGAGAGAGAGCAAAAGAGAGAGTGAATTTCTCCATGGCCTTGGTGAGAGACCACTTGTCAATTAAGACTGTCAGAGGATGCTCCTCGAAAACAAGAGTCAGATCTCAGGAGAGGTCTTCAGGGAGAGTGCTCAGTCTGGGGCCACTGGGGGTTGGAGGAGAAGAGAGACACAGCCCTCTATAAAGCTACTAGCCAATCATACTGTACACAGGGTCAAGATGAATCTGCTCTCTGGTTTGTCTCAGTCAGGTAGTCTACTTGCTACTGTAACTCTGCTTGGGGGAAAAGCTGATCTCCTATCATTCTCTAGTAATAGATTCCCTATGAACATACTCTACTGGCTAACACAGCATTCTGTGAGATATCATATACTATCTAGACTGCTTTGGTTGACAAAGGTTCTCTTCCTAGTGTTCTATTCATGGGAGTATTATTAGAAAGGCTATAGAATTACAAAACACCATTGTTATCACATACAGGAAGGGAACCCTTGTTCATTACCCTGCTATGAAGTGGAGGATTTGGAATTAGAATCAGCTGGGTTTTGTTTTTTTCCTGTGACAATCTGACTGCTGTTATGTTGCCAATCTCCTTCCAGCTGTCAGAAGATGTACCATATCTCTGACAAGATCACAAAACACTTTCTAACAGACTTCTGTCACGTCAGATATGTCTTCAAAACTCACTGGCAGCCATTGCTTGATTCCCCCATTGACTGGTGGCGGGTTTAAGTCGAGGAAGAAACTTCTCATGTTTCTTAACTGGTTGCTGCATGTGACATCAGAGTGCATGAGCATGTGGCAGAATGGTATTGTCCAGGGGAGTGAATCCTCGGTCTACCCGTCACCACCTCCTGACGTGGGACAAAGAAGATTAAAAACACTCTGTGTCTGATTGACAGGCTCGGCACAGCTTCTAGGAAGATGACAGCTCTCTAAGTCACACAACAACAAAAAAGGCAACTCGTCTAATTTTAACTCCGACTACAACACCAACTGAGAACCGACCACCCATCTGTCAAAACCCACAAAAATAATACTTCCTCGAGAGAGAGAGAGAAAAAAACAAGCATGCTGCGATACCGCACCACACTAAATAACAGTGCTAACAATCAAACAGAGAACAGAGTTGAGAAAACAACAACAATAGGGAGGAGAGAGACAAAAAAGGGCTGAGAAGGCACCATCTCCCTCTGGTGCACGCCAACAGCAGGAGCCTGTGAGATTGTGACAACACTTTGAAACATTTCTGTTACTTTCTCAGAACATGTCTGATGACGTGGCTCCGATGTAATGTGGTGCTTCTGCGACAGCCTAGTCCCATTGTACCGTACAGTCGACCGGGCAAGCTGTGGTTACCCGAAGAAACAACACACACCCCTCCGACTACACCTGACATTAGTAATGACAGGAAGAGAGGGAGAGAGAGAGTGGGAGAGAGAGAGAGAGAGAGAGAGAGAGAGAGCAAAAGAGAGAGAGAGAGCAAAAGAGAGACAGCGAGAGAGAGAGAGAGACAGAGAGAGAGACAGCGAGAGAGAGAGAGAGAGAGAGAGAGAGAGAGAGAGAGAGAGAGAGAGAGAGACCAAAAATAGGAGGAGGGTGAAGGAGTGAGAGCAGGAACTGGAGGAGATTGATGAGTGAAATATATGTATTCTTTGGGTTTGTTGTGTTTAAAGGAGGATAGGATGGGGGGAGGGAGCTGCTCCCTGACGTTGTCACGTTGTGTAGTGAAGGCAAGCAGGGTCGCGCACTAAATGATTCACTGAAAACGGAATCTTTTACATCGGCGTCAGCAATTCAGCCAGGCGCCCCTGTAGGGGAATTCTTTCTGTGTGTTTTTATTGAAGTCTGTGCCGAGCGCGCCCAAAAGCTCTGACAGGGGGCCCCCGCGGGCTCTTGTCTTCACCTCTAAATCATAAGATGGAGAGATGAAGCTCCCTCTGTGCTCCCAATTATACCCCTCAACACTGTCTCGCACACACACGCACTAAGACACTTAGACATGCTCACACTTACACACGCACACACACACACACACACACACACACACACACACACACACACACACACACACACACACACACACACACACACACACACACACACACACACACACATATATAGAAGCCCAGCCCTCCCCGCCCCAAAACTAAAAATGGGCAGAGAAGAAAACCCTAAAAAGCCTAATACAGTCCTTGTGGGGGGTTTCTCAATCGGTGGGGTTCAGCTATACTCGGAGCAGAACAGCGGGCGCTAGCTGCTGGAACAGCTGACAGGCTCGATCCGAACGGCGGCCCCATCCCCCACGGCCTGTCAGAGCTCACTCTGCGGCGTGACGGTTAGTTGCTCCGACTCCAGGGACACGCCTCAAAGGCATACACCCCTTACATGACAGGCCGCTCCTCTGACCCATGGAGGCTTCACGGGCCTTTCCCCAATTACAACTTCCAGTAGGGGGAGCCACAGGTTACGTGCACCCCTCTAGCCTCCTCACCTCTCCCCTTATCCCCGGCAACTGGGATCCCCTACGACCAGGCTCCCAGCTCGATCAGAGGAGGTATGTGGGAACGGGTGGGGGGGGGGGGGGGGTGATCATGCAAAGAGAGGGTTGAGGTGTAATTTAATTGTAGGGCACAGCTGCGCAAACAGGGGTATCAAGGAAACTCCTTCTGCTGATGGAATGGACTTTGCATGAATGGTCCCACTTTTCACCAAAAAACATGATCCACATCTTAAAGAGTGGGTGTGTATTAACTGAGACAGCTTTTCTCTCTTTTCTTTGCAGTAATCAGACTGTTAACACTGGAGCTGAAACAAAGGCAAGGAAAGATGTGGGGTAGCTAGAGCCTTGTTTCTGGCGCTGCTGAAACCAACTCACGGACTCTTCCTCTCTCTCCCTGGTTGTCTCTCTCTCCCCGGATGTCTCTCTCTCCCTCTATGCCTGGCTGTCTCTCTCTCTCTGTTAAAGACCTCCTTCAAGTTCCTGCTGTCTGACCTGTCAAAAGGCAGCCCTCCCCTCCCCTCCCCTGTCCCTTCACTAAAACCCCCAAACAAAACAAACTAACAACTGCTAGCGGGGTCAGAGGGCGGCTTCTCTGGGTGCATGGACTCTGGCGGCTGCCCTGATTGGTGGAAAGGACAGCGAGGAGAAAGGGGAAAAGAAACAGGCAGCTTTTCAAAGTGAAATCTCCAGCTGACAGCTTAGAGCCTCCACACACACACACCCCACAGTTAGCTAGCTACAGTTTCTCTCGCTGCTGTCTGTCTGTCATCTTTAGTCCGTCCAAGCCATTTGGAAGCATTAATAAAGAAGGGGAAGAAAAAGTCAAGCACAGCACACTGGGGCCTGCTAGTGTATAGTGTACAGTGTATAGTAGGGCCTGAGTGATGGGTTCAGAACCCCTTTAGAGAGTGATAGACCTCCTGACCTTGACAGCCCCCAGTGGTGAACCCTGACCTCCCTAACCTCTGGCCCTCTGTCAGCCCCTCGCCGCGGTGAGACAGGTGCAGGCAGGAGAGTGGCCGACTGGTTGTCCTGTATCCCGCTGTCCTGCCTAAAACGTCAAACCGGCCTCGCCTAACCTACCTTCACAGAGATCCTCCCTAATCTCAGACCAGAGTCCATAAAACCCCTGGCGCAGGCTAGAGCTAGTTTTTCCCTGACATTGGTACTGTACATCTCCAAATGCATAACTATTACCATACAGAACATTCCAGTGGTGGTAGGTGTCGTTTAAGGGAGAACAAAATTTTTTTAATGAGCATGCCCTTATTTCTCTTACAGCTTATTGGTTTGACTGTAATTCATATTCCATTCACCCAGCTTAATTTAACATTGATAGGTACAGGCTACTTACTACATTATACTTGAATTTTCCCTATATCCAACATGAGTTTGCTACAACATAGCCTATGAATGAAAGTTTACAATGTAGGTGCACAGGTCTAGAGACACTTGAGTTATCACTGTGACAGACATTGACACATTCAATACCGCCTTGCAAAGTCTTGCCTGCATCTAGCTGATCAAGGGTGTAATCATTAGTCCAACAGTTGCAAACGAGCATTGCTATTGGACAAATGTGGGTATGTTTATCCCCTTTCGTTTGCTTCCGTTTAAGAAGTGATTTTCAACAGAATTGGCGGAATGAATGCAACCTTAATCACAAACACAGTTAACAAGCCAGATCGTTGTATACTTCCTTCTCACATCTATGCACTCTCCTCCTCTCACCTTTTCCCTTCATTGTTGACTTCACTGTACAACACATCAGCTGTCTGTGACCTGGCGAAAAAACCTTTCCAAGCCAAACCTTCGTATCATAACCGCTAACCTCTACACATAGCCTACTTCGTTGTCACCATATTAGCTAACGTCAAGTCAATGTCAACATAGCTTCTAGAACTAATGTATTAGTAAACTCTCTACAATCATGCAGTACAGTTTACAGTTAGCAAGCAGTTTGGCAGTTAAACTGGTGGACCCGGTGGCAATAAATTAATAAAAACAAAAGCTTAACTTGACTTGGAAGAGTTCCAGTGTTGGCTAGCCAAGGCCAGCTAGGTAACATAGCATCCCTCTCTGTTTGAGCCAGGTGTTTGAGTCGGCAAAACTAGCTAGCTGCATTAGCTAGCTAAGTAAATTAAAGTAATATATATATATATATATATATATATATATATATATATATATATGCATATAGCTATCTCTCTCTCTCTCTCTCTCACTTCTCCTTTTTTAAATAAATGAATTTGTTCAAAACTGTTAAACTATAGTCTTTCTCTCTTTGAGTCAACTACTCACCACCTTTAATGCACTGCAGTGCTAGCTGGCTGTTCCATATGCTTTTAGTACAATATTAATTCTCTGATCCTTTGATTGGGTGGACAACATGTTAAGTATAGTTTTCTCTAAGGAAGATGTTTCACAATTAAAAAAATTAATACAATTCACTGAGGAGGATGGTCCTCCGAGGAGCCTCCACTGGAACATTCCAATGTTTCAACAAATTGTGGTACAAGTACTGAGTTGATTCTATTTATTTCAATTCACTACAAATAACACTGAACTAACGGAAGTCATGCTAAAATGCTAACCAGGATGAAATATGTGGAGGGGAGAGGGAGAAAAGACAAAAAGAGAGAGAAAGAGAAATGGCTCTGCATCGACCAGTGGCAGAGCAGAGGAGGGGGAGCTAACTAAATGGAACAGGAGAAAGACAGGCACAGCTAGTTTACAAATGGATTAAGTTCCATTTTAAAAAGCACTTAGAAAAATTATACCCACTGTTATATAAAAAAATGTGTCAACTGTAGATATGACTAAAGTGGCAGCAGTGTGCAGATCTAGAGTGGAAGGCACAATGACACATCACGCCGCAACGCTTCTGTTCTGCAGGCGGGCGAGTGGGATGGCGGGCGCCCGGTTCCAAGGTCACGCCAGTCTGCGCCAGTCTTTCTTTCTGCAGATCCATTTCCTCTCCCTAGGGGCTTCCCCCTCCCTTCTCCCTCATGTTGTTGGCCCAGTGATTCAGTGCCTTGCATTAAGAACAATTCACCTGCCTCCAGCATCCCAGCGGCACAGGTCCCCCGGGGAAACCAGGTGAAGCATAAAAAAAGTTCCACATATGGTAAAGTCAAGCTGCTCGGAGGCTGCTGAGTGTCTGCTGTGGGGATAGAGGCTCCTAAAAGGCCCAGCTGGTACTTGGAAAAGGGCTTCTGCATTACTACACCTCAGTGCCGGTTTCGGCTCCCCTTTGGAAAGTGTTGGCCGGCGCTCAGCACTACCACCAGCCATTTTACAATTCTCCCTCTCTATAGCCCCCTCCCTCTATCCCTCCATCCATCTAGCCCTCCCTCCAACTGGTTCTGTATCCAATTGAACATTTGGTCCTCCACTGCTGGTTAATCAAATTCCTCCATCTGGCCCCCTTATCCCTGTGGAACACAAAAGGTGCAGCCTGAGCCCTGGTCCAAGTGCATATTGGGAGGGAGGATGGGATGGAGGGGCTGAGGGATGGAGGGGAGGGACTGCCTACCTAACTTAACCAGCCCAGTCAACTAGATCAGTTAGCGGAACAGGGGCCAGATCGGATGGGATCATTTTGGGCAAACAGAACAG
The DNA here is from genome assembly GCF_036934945.1 of Oncorhynchus masou masou. Lineage (NCBI taxonomy): Eukaryota > Metazoa > Chordata > Actinopteri > Salmoniformes > Salmonidae > Oncorhynchus > Oncorhynchus masou. The sequence continues at coordinate 26,707,674 of NC_088228.1, forward strand.
TAGGGAGCGACGAGGGACCGAACATCACCTGCTGTTCATATAGAGCTCAGGGACACGTGAGAAGGGGAGTGAGACTCAGTATGGCCATAAGAGGGTATTCTGGAAGTATAGCTGTCTTTGCATACACTGTAGAATAGAGATTGTAGAGTGCAGAATACTGAATACATGGAGTGTAGTGTTGTGACCGATTCATGCTATTTAGTTTCCCTAGCAGAAGGGGGTGCTATTCTCATAACACACAACATTAGAAGGAAAGAAATACTAAAATGAGAGAGTGAAAAAATAAACATTGATGTGTGGGTTTTAGAAAGTGACAGTTGACAGAAAAGCAAGGATTTTCGGCTTGGCTCTGTACACAATCTCCTCCCCAGTCAAAAAGAGCAGCTGAACGCCTAAGCCGGGCTCTCTGGTCAAAAAGAGCTACCTTAAGATTCAAATGATATTTTAAACCACCCAGGAGCGAGTAAAGCCTTCAGAAAACATCTCCTTAACTACATATTTATCAGACTACAGTCAAACAGTCAAAAAATCTGCCCTGATGTGTGTCAACAAATTGGATTCAAACTACAATCCCCTCTTCAAAATACATCACTCACTGGAGTGACATATCCATCAGGGTTGGGGTCAATTTGGAATTTCTGAATTTAATTGAATTCAACCCATGGATTGAAATTCAAATTTGAGTTGGACAGAGCCCGCAGGAAGCAGAAGTTTGACTGAATTTGAATTAAAGAAAGTAAATCAATAGCGTTGGTGCATAAAGATAGCAGCCTCCATGCACTTACCACAAATACCTCGTTTGCATTAGCACTGTATACATAACAACAATTCTAGCTCCAACACATTGGCAATTTTAACCCAAAATGTGATTGTGCTAATTTATTGCCGCATTGAACCACCGTAGTTGCTAAAACATTGATACATCTATTACCAAAAGCATCTGTTACTTATTACCTCAAAGAATACCGATACCATTTCAAATATCAGCTTGATTACAACTCAAATATGTCAAAAACTCTTTTTATATATTTTTTGGGGTCATGAGATTAGGTTGTTCCCTTCCATTCTGGAGTGTTTTGATGCATTCTGGGACATGTATTTTCTTTAATATTTATGTTCTTAATGTTTTGTACACTTGGTATATGTAAAACATTTCAACTATGTATGTAATGTTCATAGTATTGGTCACCAAATTAAACATTTGTAGATTGGTGTATCAAATACATTATCATTGAATGTCATTGAATAAAATTATACTTACTTAATTTAATTCCAATCCAATTCCAATTCTGCTTCCTGTGGGGTGTGGCCAATTCAAATTCAGTTCAAATTCAATTGGGAATTCCAGAGGCCCCAAACCTGACCATCGTTTCATTCACACCCTTTACCTTGTATATTCAGAACAAGAACCGAAAGAACGACACAGACAGACAGTGACACAAAATATGACACAGATAATCAAAACACTAGGCCTTAAAGTCTCTAGACTATCCAGAGTACCCATCCCATAATATCTATTGTACGATTCCTATTCATGTCCAACCATCCCCTCTCCCTCTGCCAGGTGGCAAAACATGTGTCAATAATTAAACTGCTTTTACATAACAGGACATAGGAACACAATGCAATTTGCTCGCCATATTTCATTGCGCCTTTACGGAAGCACGAGAGACAGAGTAATTAATCAAACCACTGGAATATGTGAACGGCAATTTCCACCTAATGGCACTTACAGGAATTGGGTCCCTTAAGCGCCATGTTGTGTCTACCAAACGAGCCCGATTCATTTTCTCATCCGCCCAGTATCAGACAATAAAACGCTGGTGTTGCCGTGGACGTTAAACAACACAACGGTTTGACACTAGTCTGATACAGCTGTGGAACCACATCCAGCAGCCATATTACTCATATCACTCAATTCTATGAGAAGCTAACTGACCCTTGACCTGTATTTACAATAAAGAAGACTACATTAAAGTTACACGCGCCACAGTTCACTCAGAAATATACTTTTTTATAAGGAAATATAGGTTCCAAATTGACAACTGTCATTATAGCCTGCACAATCTATGCTGTTTTGAATGAGAAAACAGTTGAAAAGACTATCAACCCAAAAGACTGTGATCAACTGCTGGCTGCAACAATAGCCATTGTGGACATATTGGCCAATAGACTGGAATACCCATGACGTTTAACTCACTCTTTGCAGTACAATGTGTTCGAATACAATACTTTAAGGTGTGGGATGGATGCCGCTTTTAATCTTGACTTGACCTCAAACCTGAGTTTGTTTGTTCTGTATTTACTTAACCACACCAGCAGGCTAAACCAAACCACCGAGGCCCTCTGAGGGCCGGGCCCTCCGGAAGACGATCATTCACTGCTTTTAGTGAGGAGACGGCCCTAGTCTAAATGGCACCCATGTCCCTAAAAGTGTTTTTCCTCTCTCTCTCTCTCTCTCTCCCTCTTCATTCTCTCCAAAGACTTCTCCTAAGTGCAGCATCTTGTTTCAGTAATTCAGCCAGGGCAGAGACAGGGAGGGAGGAAACAAATCGATTTATTTCCCTGTCGCTCTCTCTTTCTGTTCCTCCATGAGTTGCTGTAAGGTTTCTTGGGGGAGTTCTGGACTATTGGGCAGGACAAGGTTATGGGGAAAGCGTGTCATTGCGTTTAAGGTCATGGTTATATACAAACGGTTCATCTTGAGCATTTTTTTATCGGCCTATAGAACAGAGTAGGTAAACAAACAAAGACACAACTGCTACTGATACAGAATCTATATCAAATAGCAAGTTAATAACGCTACAACATTTGGAGGGATAAATAACAATTCCCTGTACAGTAGTAAACATATTTTTGGGCCAAATTCTTAGGCCATATTTGTAGGCCTACATTCTAAAAACAACCATGAGGGAGAAAGCTTTTAGTAAGGTGCATAAGTAAAACCCAGATCTATAAAAAGACACGATCACTAAATAATTCAGATAAATGCCTGTGTGATTACTTTTTTTGTTGTTGCATCATTTCAGATAGTGAGATGGAGAAAGAGAGTGAGTGTGTGTGTGTGTGTGTGTGTGAGAGAAAGAGAAACACTTAGAAAAAAGGGTTCTTCAGCTGTGCCATTTTAGGATCCAGGTAGAACCCTTTTGGTTCCAGGGTTTTTACTTGGAACCAAAAAGGGTTCTTCAAAGGGTTCGCCTATGGGGAAAGCCGAAGAACCCTTTTAGGGTTCTAGATAGCACCTTTTTCCCCCCTAAGAGTGTAGAGTGAGAGTTTCACAAACACACACAAACCAGCACACCCCCATAAAACTTCCCGTATAACAAATGACACATACAGTACTGTAGCCAGATCTTTTTTCACCAACTAGAGTCAGTTTAACAAGATAAACAGCATGATAAAATGAAGCCATAAACGAGATAAATAAAAGGACCATCGCCCCTTTAAGACTAATCAGGACCGGGCATTGCCAGTGATGCTTCATTCCAACTCCCCCCATCCCAGCCCCCGCCACCCATCTCTGTGTGTGGGTTCAGCCAATCTCTCGGGGCCCCAGTCACATCTCCTCTGCCTTTGGCCCCCTTATGGATTCTAATCTTTCACTCTGGGTCTCCAATGCCTGCCGCCAAGCCACACCAGGCCTTTGAATTCTTAACGAGCGGTCAGCAATTCTCAAGTCGAGGTTCTATTCTGATTTCCATGAAATATTTCGTCATATTCTTGAACAAACCAGTAGCATATAAAGTACAGTAGCACTACAAGCCACACAATCCATTCACATATTCCAAAATATACCAATATGCTGTTACAAAGAAGACAGGGGAGCACGACATAAAACCAAGACTGATACAGTATCTGTTGTTTATCTTCTTTTTAAAGTGCTATACCCATAGGGGCAGACTACGAGAGAGGGCAGAGGTCAGCTTCATTACATTCACTCTGCCCTTTGAGTCAGACAGTGCAAAGACATGCATTGGCAAATTCCATGGCAGCATTGTATATTACATTATCATAAACCCCACAAGGGCTAACCTTTTGTTCAGTTTCATTTGATTCTAAGAGAGTTCTAAAAACATTCACAACGCTGAGCCTTGTCCAATCGGTGTCTTTTTTATTCCATGAGTGTGGTTTTTTGTCTTGTCAGTCTTGTGACTGCTCTTGCTAAAGACATGCTATTCCAAAAATAAAGTGTCAGGGGAGATGGGGGGGGGGGATCATTGAATCATACTGGCTAAAATATCACATCATCTCGAAAGCGTCTGGCTTCAATATCAAACTGTGCCTAGAAAATAAGATCTTCAAGAAGAGGCTGTATTTTTCTACGGTATAAACCGTGCTATTCAATACTTAAATAGACCAACCAGAAAACATTTTGGATCATAAAAAAATGTAATAATCATAACCTGGATTGTAGATGTTGTGTAAAATAAATAAAAAGACATAAAAAAGAGAATGGATACATGATGAAATAGTGCAAAATCTGAATTTTGTCTCTACTGATAACATTATGGCTACGTTTTTACCAATGCACATTCTCCATTACCGCTCTTAGCATCACCTGTTATAATCTGCCAGCATTTGCAGCATCACTCAACACCAACATTCAAGGTGACAAATGCTAAGAGGGTACAATGTCATGTCACAATGCCAAGAGACCAGGAAATGACTCTCCGTAACATCTATTTTTCATCGGGCCTGGTCGAGGCAGCCTAATGAAGAGATCTCTATGGGATCTCAATTCCACATTCTGGCTTGTATGTGCATAGCAATCTTTAGCATAGTCCTGTCATGACAAAACTGTGATCCCGGGGATAAAAGGAGAGGGGAAGAATGAGGAAGGAATACAAAAAGAGAGGGAACACAGTGAAAGAGATGAAAAGAGTGGAGAGAAAAGTAGACAGGGCAAACACAGAGAAAGATGGAAACAGAAAGAGAGAGAAAAGGGAAGAGAACAAGACAGAGAGAGAAGGGAGAAAGAAAGAAAGAAAGAAAGAAAGAAAGAAAGAAAGAGAGAGAGAGAGGAAGAGACAGAGATCTGTGAATTTCCCCCTTCTATCCCCTGAGACCTCCCTTGATGCCAAGCATTCATCATCCAGCCTCTAATATCAGTTATTCTGTGGCTCCTCTGCTTACAGCAGAATTAATTTCGGCTTTAATTACTCTCATCGGCGGAATGCTGATGAAGGCGAGGGACACGGCATTCTGGGACCCGGGCCTCATTCTGACGCTTTAATTTGAATGAATTCCACCCGGAGACGCTGGCAAACAACTGGCAGCCGAGCCCGAGGAGCCACTTTGGGACCGCAATGCTCTGCACCACACCGCACCGTGAGAGAAAGGAAGAACAGCAGTTGTGGCCCTACCAACCAAGTGTGTGTGTTTCTGTGTGTGTGTGTCTGTGAGAGAGTGTGTGTTTTTAGCCTTCATTTGACCAGGCAGGTCAATTAAGAACAAATTATTCTTTACAATGACGGCTTGTGTGTGTGTGTGTGTGTGTGTGTGTGTGTGTGTGTGTGTGTGTGTGTGTGTGTGTGTGTGTGTGTGTGTGTGTGTGTGTGTGTGTGTGTGTGTGTTTGTGTGTGTTTGTGTGTGCCTGTGAGAGAGTGTGTGTTTTTAGCCTTTATTTGACCAGGCAGGTCAGTTAAGAACAAATTATTATTTACAACGTCGGCTTGTGTGTGTGTGTGGTGTGTGTGTGTGTGTGTGTGTGTGTGTGTGTGTGTGTGTGTGTGTGTGTGTGTGTGTGTGTGTGTGTGTGTGTGTGTGTGTGTGTGTGTGTGTGTGTGTGTGTGTGTGTGTGTGTGTGTGTGTGTGTGTGTGTGTGCTTGTGCGTCTGTGAGAGAGTGTGTGTTTTTAGCCTTTATTTGACCAGGCAGGTCAGTTAAGAACAAATTATTATTTACAACGACGGCTTGTGTGTGTGTGTGTGTGTGTGTGTGTGTGTGTGTGTGTGTGTGTGTGTGTGTGTGTGTGTGTGTGTGTGTGTGTGTGTGTGTGTGTGTGCGTGCGTGCATGCGTGCGTGTGCTAAAGGGATGCTATAGGGTGAATATAACATCCAGGGAGCCAAACTAAGAAAGCAGATCATTTAAAAGGAGAGAGAAATTTGGAGGGGTCCTAGAATTCACCACTACTCTGAGACAGAGAAGCACTATTGAGTGGCACAAGTGCACACATGGATTTTGTGTTTTAGATATGTGGTAGTAGAGTAGGGGCCTGAGGGCACACACTTACTGTGTTGTGAATGTATTGTAATGTTTTTAAAATTCCATAACTGCCTTAATTTGGCCGGACCTCAGGAAGAATGCCTTGGCTGCAGCTAATGGGGATCCATACTAAATACAAATACAAACACAAGCGCTAAATGTACATCAACAGTTCACTTGTTTCTTATAGATAGGGCATATCATTACCTACAAGAAGTAAGTGTGTGTGCGTGTGGGTGGGTGTGTCATACAATAACTATGACATGAAAAACGGCATAAACTAGATGCAAACTCCACATGTACGCATAACGTAATAACAGCCAAACAATCATAATACCACAGAAAAGTCACAGAAAGAGAAAGAGGAGAGCGTTGTAATTGACTTTTCTCCAAGCCAACATGGTAGTTACAGAATGTAACATATTGGATAAGGATTGTGATTGATTGTGTGAGTCTGCCATAGCGATTCGTTTGATTAAATCTAACCACGGGATTCTCTTCCAAGTCCTAATGAAGCAGCAATTTGAAACTGGGAAAGGAGGAGAGCGAGCCAGACAGCCTACAGCTAGCTCCACACACACGGTCTCCGTGACGACCACAACACACTGCACTGAGCTACTCTAACGGAGTAGGAGTCCTCCAACCTCCCCATCTACAGCGATATGTAAATCATGACCCACTCACAGTTGCCATAGACATAGAGCATGTTTCTCCTACTCCTCGGTTACTGCAACTACAGTATGACGTTCGCACACTTCGTTAATTCACTGTCATTGTGGAAATTAGTAAAAGAGAAAGCTCTTACATGGTAATGTCACACTGCCTGTTTTTGTCATATTTCATCTTTTGTCAGAAATTAAACAAATCATTTCCACAAAAATGCAGAATTACTGCTCCACTGTTGGAAAGTGGGTGATAATAGTAACATGGAAATTCACTGTGTAATTATGTGGAATAAATCTCTTAAGGGAAAACATACATTTCCCCTCGTATCAGAATAACAGAGTTAGAATGAATATGTACGCCAATATTGTAAAAGAGGGAAATGTTTAAGAACTGGCTTAGTTATTATAATAACCACTTGGATTCCTTATGACCTTCGAAATGTTTCAACCTATTATTTGGTTGATGTTTTTATTAATCACACCCACATACAGTATAAACGTACTATAAACACACTAACACAAATCCATAACTTGCACCAAATGTAGCCATACAGTAGGTTCGACTAACAACCAAACTGGTCACCTTAGGTGACCCTGAGAGCCCCTAGACAGGTGGGCGGTGGCCCCTGTGGCCCCAGTGCAGGGTCCATATTGGCAGCGACCCCTCTCCCCTCCACCGATGGGGAGCTCAGGCCATGATGAGCAGCTGGGTCACAAGCACTAAGCACATTAATATCTTCTTAATGATAATAATCATTATGGCATAAGCACCTTCCCCAAAGTGGGCCGGCTTGTGGGAAGTGCCAGGTTAGCATCATTGTCGTTGTTAAGGTGAAAAAAAAACAGAGATGAAATGACTCTTTTAATGGGCACTATCTCTCACAGCACAGGCACCATGATAATGACGAAAGTGATGAGATTTCTTCCAAAAACATAGTCCCTGCAACTGTAACATCTATCAAAACACTTGACACCTATGATCAATATTTAATCACTGTATATGAACAAAAGACACACGGAATATATTACAACAGCAGCCCCAACCAACAACAGCCTACAATTTGTCTACCAACTAGAATAACACATTTTCTCTCACAATCCTTTCATTTCAATGTGGTTTATTTACTCTATACTAGACTCTCTAATTTTTTGGCACCAATCAACCACAGTACCATCTTCCAGAGTTTCCCAATCCATGAAGCTACCACATCCTCACAGTGTTTCCCCATGTACCCTCCATCCACCTCATTTAATATAACTGTCACTGTTCACCTATCATAGGCTATTATCTGTCTCATTCACGTTCATTATTGAAGCTAATGATCTGTTGTCCTCTCGGCTCCCCATTTGAAGGAGGACTACATTAAAAGGCTCTTACTAACTTAATTAGTAATTATCAATGTTAAAGATTAATCAGCGCTAGAGTGGCTTAAGGTTGGCGTCTCCAGGCGCCCGATGGGACAAATGGAAAGACAAAAGGACTTAACAGAGAAGAACATCTCCGAACATTCTACCACTAATGTCTAACTAACTAATGCCCGGCCTTGCTCAAGGTGGAATTATTTTATTTTTTTAACATCTCAATAACAAATGTCTATGTCCCAGTCGACTATGTTGTGTTTTTATAATCAGATAAATTAATATAAAGATACATGTGTCAATAAAAAAAACATCAAAAGGCAACAAAAACAATTCCCGATCAACGATATTATAGACTTGAACAAAATATTTAACAAAAGCATAAATCTAAGCTCATGAACCAAAAAGGCACTGAATCTTGCACAGGATTTGCCTTTACTTAACTGTTGATAAGGCAAAAATAACTATACTGTATGCTCTTGCTGTCTTGCATTACAAGATGAGCACATCTATTGTGGCGGGGATAATGTTGTAACAGAATTCAACGTGTAAATAATGGATAATCAACGAGGGACTATGCGTTCTATGGAAAAGAAGGAATTTGGTGGAAGGTGTGTTCCACGTGGAGTGGAACTAACCTTCAACAGAGGTGCATTATCCCGTTTATACCACGGCTATAACTTAACACATTTGCCGCTAAATATGTGTTCATTTGCAGGTAGAAATGTGTTCAACATCCACTGAAGTAGGAAGAAAGTTTACTAGACAGCTAAAGTTGTTGCTTTGGCAACCAAACAGACTTGCTAGTTTCGTTAACCAAACCACCAGTCCAAGCTTGCTATTATACAACGCAAATAATGTTTTCAATTCGACTTTTGCTTTCAAAAGCAGCTCAAACATAGAACATGTAAGAATGAACTATTGCCATTGGATTACACTGTGCTGATATAGTGTGCATTAAAGGGAAACCATGCATGCTCTAGAATACCCTTCAAGCCAATTAGAAATGAGTATTCAACAATTCCATGCAGATGATGAATGCAGAACACACGTTATCCTCCACATAACAAAACTGAAACGGATCCTCTAAATGAAAACCATGATCCAGGCTAAACCCGCGCCACGCCGACACAATTCCTCCTCAGCAGAGTCGAGTATCTGTACCTAGCAATGATATATCAACATGAATGCGTAACATGTCATGCAGCTTTCATCCTGGGAGTTCCTGTGTGAGTTCCATTAATGAGAAAGGAATCGCCCAGGACCATCTCCTCTCCCAGTGTTCCGGAGTGTGTTGACGATGGAGCCTGAGGGGGCTGCAGTCACAGAACGGAACAGGGGAAACAAGGAGTAACTTTCTGAGAGGAGGAGCTGAGGAGGGGAAGAGTTGGAGAGATAAAGTGCAGATCTGTTATCTCCTCATCTACTACGTTAAGAGATCCGGTAAGGAGAGTCCACTGTAAGAAATTGTACACTTACCTTTTCATTGACCTAAAGGGAACATGGCAATTGTTTGTAGCCTGTAGCATAATTCTGAGTATAGTAAACAAGCTAAAGAAACATTTCACCCAGGCAAACAACAGGAATACCACACGGTACCAAATTAAATGGAGGTCAAAATGACTCTGAAACTGGGGGTAAAAATCTACGGGACAATTTCCTCTCTAAATGATGGGTGTCCGTTTTCATGTGCCTGACCTGTCTCCTTGACAGGAGAAATGGTGATGCTTTCACTGCATGGCTGCAGGCAGGTCTGCTATCACACGGGACACAGGAGGGGGGTTGGGAGGGGGGGGGGGGGGCTGGCCTGTGGCCCGCAGCACCTGAAACCTATTAGAGAGCGCTTTGGAACATTCCACAGGGTTCCTTCACTCCGCTCCACGTTGGCCAGAGGGCATCGTAAAGGTCTTCACTGAGAGGGACGCTCCCTAGATTAGACGCCCAGTTTGTTTCGATCACAGACCCAGTGTACTGTACAGGGTGAGGCAAGGAGAAACAACACAACCACCAATGCCTGAGAACGAAGGGATGACGCTTGTAAAACTGCTATTCATATGGGGCTGTTGTTGTACAAGTCAGGAAGTACAGCATGGCAAAGGTACATGTTACTACTACAGTAGTACAGGGGCAGTATAGATGTCAAGAGCTCTTCTGAATGGCAACAATGCAAATGTAATATGACACCCTCTCTCCTCTGACAAGTGACCACAACATGAAAAGGGAGGTCTTTATCAAATAGACCTAAAATGTCAAGAATGACTATAATCTAACAACACACTGCAACAGATCATGTTTGTGTTCAATACTTTGCCATCTGGACTCATAACAGCCAGAGCCCAATAGTGCACTCACACTAAAAAACAAACAGACATAAACACACAGAACCCAGTGCCAACTATACGGCGCTAGCTAGCTCTATGTACACACAACTGTCCCTGCACTGTCCCTGTGTTTATCTGCAGCATCAAGGTCCATCTCCATGCTCTGCGTTTGGCTGGCTCTCTGTCCGTCCAGGCCTCAGTGTTATGCTCGGTGGGTTTAGCTCGATGTGTCTGTGGCCTCTCCTCTGGCCGCCCGTGTCCATTTGCTCTGCGGGTATGGCAGGCCCGAGCTGACAGATGGCAGCCCCTCTCCTCCACTCCCGTTCTGCTCCCGCTCCGGAGTAACACAGTAACTGGTTTTTCCTCCGACGTTGACCTTGCCGCAGCCAGCCAGCGATCCAGGCTGGCACTCCGCCTGTCGAACAGGAGGGTAATGAAGTCCAGTGCCGCTCACATGATTATTAAGGCTTTGACGCTGGGGGGCCTTTTGAGGGGCTCACGCTCTACCCCCCTCCCCTCTCCTCCCATGTCTGTCGTTCACACACCAAGCGTTGATGAGAACAGTCAATCGTTACACAGCACTTTGGAAACACCAATTGTGCGCCATAAACAGTTGTTCAAAAACTTTGTGGATTCATTGGGTATATCTTTGGCTGTTTGTTGTTGGTTCATAGCCACATAACTTGCTTGTGATGCGGCTTTACCACCAGGATGTTTTCTCTGTAATGCTTTCCAGCAAAATTGTTATCGTACATCTCAACTGGATGTACTACTGCATATTCTCCCAGCTGACACCAACAGGGAAGGAGTTCATAGATAATCCAGGTATAGATAGATCAGCGACTCTACCATTGGTGGTGACAACCTCTAAAGCCAAAGTCAGTCTACCACAACACAATGTTAGCCCTGTAATTCTCCCCATGCAGGCCGGAGGGAGGCATCTCTCTCCAGGCACGCTTAGAGTCTGGGTCACACTATGTGACGACGGTCTGGGATTTGAGAGGTGTGGGTTGCACCGTTGACCTTTACGAAGGCAGAGCTGTCTGTTTGCACTGCTCCCATAAGCCCCCTCCCCGTCTGACTGCTTAGCAACCCTCTCGGACCGGGGCAGGCCGTGCTGCGCATGCTCCGATGGCCTCGGTGACATCTCGGAACCTCCAGGAAGGGACAGGACAGGAGAGGTTAATTCTGATCATCCAGTATTTATAGTCCACTTCAGAACAAGGGTTGGCATTAACACTCTAAAGGAGACATCCCTCCTGTATATTAATAAAACATAGAGAAGCCAGGATTGGAGAACAGGAAGAAAGAGCTTTCTACCTCGAGCTCATTCCAGGTCGGCAGAGCAACCATGTTACGTGGTAGCTGGGCTAGAGCTACAACAACAGCCAAATTCTTCATTAGGTTTTTAATTATAAGATAATGCTATTCTGAGGAACGATTTCAAAATATCAAAAAGCAAAGGTTGAGAAAATTGTATGCTGAGTGTAGGTGATAACAAGAGAGTACTGCAACCACATCTCCTCAAAAGGATCTGCCAAAACAAAATCACCATGGTGACCTGACATCTGCCTACCAATCATCTGCCTACCAGTCCAGACATTGTTTGCTCAAAGCTTGTGCAAACAAACTGTATGAACTGTGGGAGCATCACATATTTTCTCACATGTTGGCCTAGTCTGTGAGGTGTGGGGAAATGTCAAGAAAATCTATTGATAAAGACCACATCAGACTGAGCTTGTCTGGCCTAGGAACAGATCATCCCAACGGTGATGCCAAGAACCCCTGCTTTACAACAAACATACCTTTCCATGAATTGTACCTTTACCGCAATGCCGCAAACATTTTCAATGCAGACAGTCTCTCAGTTAAAGGAGTCATTTGTAACTTTTTTTTTTTTTTTTTTTTACAAGGAAGTAGCTAGAATCCATGAGGCAAAAACTGTGCAGTTGAATGTGTTGAAACTAAAGATACTGTATGCAGTATATTTCTTTGCAGCCTGTTTCACTATGCTACTCGTGGACACCACATTAGCTCGGCAGAGAGGTAGAATGTAACGGGAAGGAAGGTGCGCTTAATTGCATATTAGCAGCAGCACACTCGGCTGCACAGGAGGTGACTGTGCTAACGAACGGAGAGGCGTTATTATTAATCACCAATTAATAAAAAGCAGGCTAGGAAATCACACTCTGTCTACTCTGTATACAGTACGCATGGCTTCCTTTTGTTTCCAGTGGCTGGTCTGGGCTGGTCTGTTCTCTTATTTATTTCATAACATTGATCCAGTTCCTGTTGCTGTGGTGTGTTGTGTTTACTATTGGGTTTAGGAGTCTGATCCAGCCCCCAAGGAGTGAAATGAGAAGCTCGTTCCACTATGTTTGTTAACAGACTAAATGTGTATGTGCCTTATGAATGACTTTCATTCACTGAAGAGCACAGGTAGGCTATATCTTATTGTTATGCTGTCTCGTGGTAATAACAAGCAAATCAAAAGAGGATTTCGGGGCAGACATTTTGGGGGGGGGGGGGGGGAACAACACTAAAACCATCACATTTCTTTACGCACCATGAAAAGAAATGTCCTTTAATGGAGTAGCGAGTGAGTGAGTGTGTCGCCACCAGTGAAGAAGAGACGGTGACAGAGATGGCATAATCAACACACCATTGCCCAAGCTGCTCCAGGGACCAAAAACAAGGAGGATATGTGTCAGGGGTAATTTACAGCCCTTTAGAATGCAACAAAACAAGAATTTTAGCCTCAAATACTGCTATACTTCTCTGCTTACTCCATCATCACTAAAAGCCAAACACAGTACGGGTTGCCAGATTGGTGGATGGTACGAAAAAAGAAACACGCTTTTTAACTCTAAAATACAGCTATACTTCCCTGCTTACCCTATCATCACTAAAAGCCAAACACAGTACGGGTTGCCAGATTGGTGGATGGTACGAAAAAAGAAACACGCTTTTTAACTCTAAAATACAGCTATACTTCCCTGCTTACCCTATCATCACTAAAAGCCAAACACAGTACAGGTTGCCAGATTGGTGGTTAGTATGAAAAACGGAGTCAGGGAGAGTCAGGGACGGAGAGATAACAGAGAGAGGTAGAAACTGTAGGAGGGCTAGAGACCTCATGCTCCTCACCCTCCTCTCTCCAGCTCTGTAACGGCCCACTGTGCCTGCTTCACACAGAGCGGCCAGCTGTACAGCAAATGTGCCTTTCCCCCGTCCCCCTCTCCCCGTCCCCCACCCCCCTCTGCCCAGGCTGACCAGGCCACCGCCTCTGTGAGAGGGAGAAGGCTCCTCCCTGACTTGGCTGCAGGCTCAGCGTTGTCCTGTCACCAGCCCAAAAACCGGTAGAGGTGACCCCAAAACCACTTTCTGGAATGTGCTGCCCAGGGTTTGTTGGTTTATGATTGTCCTTCTGAGCCTTGCCACCTTGGCTGGAGTAGCCACTTGGGCTGGACCAGTGTAGAAAGAAAGGATCAAAACTGTGAAAATGGGGACCCTTTTTCACCTTTTAAGCACCAAGCTCAGTGCCTGTGCTTTACAAACGTGTCAGTGGTCACTCAAATCCACACAGTGGTATTTGGAAGAGTAGGATAAATGGGTCAAAAGTCCCCCCCCCCATGATTTTCCAAATGTCAGAGTTCACAGGGAGGTTAAAGTGAATCTCTGTGGAGAGGTGATGGCCTGCTGGTTAAAACCCAACAGGCTTAACTGACATATGAAAGACCTTCAAAGGCAAACAGTTCAAAACAAACAATATAAGTGGAAAATGAATGTCAGTTAAAGCGTTTTGTCTCATTCAACTTAAACAGATGATGACTGACACACATCGTTGTTTTGTCTGTGTGGAAGATGTGGAATGCCTTAATCAGCATCCGACACACACAAAAAAGATACAAATGAGGGATTTGTGGGTTGATGACCACAACAGCTGAAAGCAGTATAAATGTGTTTGTCTCTGGAGATGAATCGGACACCCTCAGTTCTGTAAGTGCGCCATGCCAACAAAAAAAAACTCTAAACTAAAGAGTGGCCAGCTGTCTTCTGCGCTGCTATTAAATTGCTCCTTGGATGGTGGCGATATCATTTTTTTCTCCATAGGAGCATCACACCAGGTCCCCAAACAGAGCGACCAGCTGTACAGCAAATGTGTACTGATCCATCTGGGCCCTAGCAGGCTGCAGCCTCCATCTTAAGACACATGGGGCTGTTTCCAGGGCTTGGCCAGGACTGGTCTAGCCTGGTTAAACCAGACTGAATGCTGCATTCGCATGGGGGACAATGGTTCATTCTGACCACTTTGGTTAGGATGGGGGAGAGAGGGAAAGCTAGCTTTTTGGTTAGGATGGGGGAGAGAGGGGAAGCTAGCTTTTTGGTTAGGATGGGGGAGAGAGGGGAAGGAAGGAAGGGGGAGACAGAGTGCACTTGGCTTACGTTCGGAGACTATTGTATTACAAAGATAGACAGCTGAGATTGTCCTGTCTCGGTCGGTGAGACAATTCTCGGGCCCTGTTATTCCATACACTTAGTGATAGTGGTATGTCAGGCCACATCACTATATATAGAGTTATCAGTGTGAAGCGACACCAGTGCGAAGGGGGGCAGAAGTGGAGCGGGGCATGGGTTGAAAACAGCACCCCTATGAATCCAGCGACTGCTCCATTACCTAGGCTAATAACGCTGACAGCTGAGCGGAGATGACCCCAGACCCCAGTTTCCCCTGTCCTGTGCAGATGGCCATTAAAGGGAGAAAGTGTCCCTTTTTCAGGGAGAGAGAAAGAAGGTATTTAGAGCTTTTTCTAAATGAGGAAGGTGGGGTTTTGGGGTTTTTTTGGGGCCAAATTGGCTTTGTGGTCATAACAGCCTGCTCCGGGTTTAACCCTCCCATTGTGGAATAGGGAGAGCAGAGAGAGCAGAGAGAGACATTCCTCAGCATATACAACCAACCAAGGTCACCTCCGAACAATGTTGGTGTAATTACATAAGTTAAGGCAATTACTAAGCATTTATTGTCATCTATTTCAATTTGATCTATTTGAAGTGTATTTTGTTTCATACATTCCATAAATCAATATTTTATTTTGATCCATCGCACATTTGTTTTTATTCCGAATAGAGTCAGAAAAGTAGGACATCCTTCAATAAACCAATCATCTATCCATTCTTTTTCTGAAACTGTTTGGATTCTAACATTATGGGGGAATAGTATGTGTGGCTGAACAACATAAAGTAACCAGTAGGGGGGTTGTTTTGTACCAAAACAGCGTGCATCATGCCAGCTTCTGATAGAGAAAGGACTAGTGCTAGCATGGTGTTGCATTAGGCACCCCCAGTAGTGTAGAGAGAACAGATCAGATGAATACAAACCAACCACAAATTTATACACTTTCAGTCACACAGAAACACACGCACATGCACACACACACACACACACAGCACACAGCACAAAATCAAAATCACAAATCACATGCCTGTGATTGTTTATGCACAAACAGTGTGTTCCTGATAGAATTGCCCAGCGGTCCTGATAGAATTGCCCGCCGCGTTTAAATTCACCTGCGCCTAGGAGCGAGTCCCAAACCGAGAGGCGGGTTGGTTCCAGATCAATGAGTCTCTCTCCCACTGAAGACAACAGATAATGCAGTGTAATGAAAGAGCCGCCAAACGAGATGAATAAATGAATGAGTAAAGGAAGGTGAGACTGGAATTCAGACGCCTACTTAATTCAGGCAAGAGAGAAAGAAGCCTGGGTTTTGAATTGTGTGTTCTCCGCTAATTATTCTACCTGCATACAAATGAACGCCAAAAGTAAAGGCGTTTGAGAATTATAGAACAGAAGAGTGTGCTCTTTGTGTTGGAATCAAGCGTTCAGAATACTCACGTGTTGAATAACAAAGTGTATCTAGAATCTTGTTTGATGAACTTAGCGTACATGCATCAAATTGTGCTACATGGTTGTTTTTACACATTTCATACGGGATCAGGCATTTCAGCACTGACAGACCAAAATGTCTGAAAATCAAGGGCAGGCTCACACATCATGTTCATGCTTGTGTTTCACAGAGGCTACCATCATCAGTTCACAAGGTATTGACATAGAGGATTGAATATTATATAGTTATGCTAACAGTACTTATTTGTATTACAACAAAGGGTGTATTTAGTACTACACTGAAGGGAGAATGCGAAAGGTGTAAAGCCACGTGTAGTAATATGCTCTGGATAAGAGCATCTGCTAAATGACCAAAATGTAATAGAAATGTAATATCTTGGGGAAATATGTTGAATAGTTTGACTACTTGAGACAGTTCCTAAAAAAAAAAGTGACCATAAACATAGAGAGAAAATAAGAACTGAGTAACCTCTCTTACCTAGCATGTGATTGGCCACGTGGACCTGGATGTCCCATTCGCTGTAGAAGACCATCTGACACTTGATGCACTGGTAGGTCTTCTTCTAAGCAAGAAACCAAGAGAAAAGGACAACACAAGGACACATGGATTTAGAGTACATCAATGTCACATTCTTACTGAGCACTCGGAGGACTTACTGAGCACTTCTTTGGCTAGAAATCCTGTAGCCAATGTCTGCGTTTAATTAACAACCAAAAAACGTGGATACTTTTCTAATTTGGCCATTTTCTAACACATTAGTTAAATAATATATGGGTTTCCCAGACACATGTTAAGCCTAGTTCTGGACTAAAAGGCGTGGTCAATTAAGAATCTCCATTGAAATAGCTTTATAGTTTAGGACTAGGCTTAATCTCTGTCCGGGAAACTGGCTCATTGTGTTCATCTCCATTGTATTAAGTTCTCTCACCTCCTCAGTCTGTGAGGGGCTGGCCCTGGGCATGGGGGAGACTTGTGGGGTCCTGAGCTGCCCGCTGTTGCTGTCCCCTCCCTGCTCCCTGTGCACCGTCTGGACGTGGTTCTGCAGCTCAGCCTCCGACTCAAACTTCACGTTGCAGCTGGTGCACCGTGTCTTGGTGGCAGTCGAGGAAATAGAGGAGGAGGGTGATGACGATGAATGGGGCGGCTTGCCTTTCCCCTCTCTGGGGCTGAGTCTCTCCGTCTGAGCGGTCCATGCTGTTACAGGCATGGCTGGGGTCGTGGCTCCTCCCCCTCCCTGCTGCTGCTGCCTGCCTCCATTCATCACCGTGGGGCTGGAGCTCTTTGAGCCGGCGGCGCTGACACATGCGGCACACAGCCCGTAAGGCAGCCCGTTGATGTCCAGCTTCACCAGGTCAGATTTGGAGCGGAACTCCTTCAGGCACGAGGCACACTTGAAGAGTTTCTGGTTGGCCTGGTGGTGTTGTTGGTGGTGATGCTGGTTGTGGTGGTGGGAGGCGAGATTGGTGGTGCGGCCAATGGGGTGGTTGGTGGACATGGTGCCTGTCTTCTGCATGTGGAAGGTGCCGTGAATCTTGAGCTCCAGGGTGGAGGTGACGGTCTGCATGCATACCACACAGCGGAAGCCCGTCAGGGAGTTCCGCAGGTCGGGGTGCATCTGGCAGTGCTCCATGAAGTCCTCCTCGCTCTGCAGGGGCATCTTGCAGATGCGGCAACTGCCCGTGTCTAGGCTCTTGCTGTGGGTGACCTTGTGCTCGGTCAATGTGAGCAGCGAGGGGAAACGCTCTCCGCAGATGGGACACATGTAGTGCTTGACGGGGCCCAGGTGGGTCTGCATGTGTTCCCTCAGACCTGCCTCTGAAAAGAAGGTGCGCTGGCAGACGTTACACTTGTGGGTGCCCTTGATCATGTCCGACTTCCTCTTCGCCATGGCGCTCTCGCCCGGGCGGATGTTGTGGTCTCGGAGCTGGTGGTTGGTGAGGAGTGAGTCCATGGTGTATGACGCCCCGCAGATGTCACACCCAAACAAGGGGTCAGCGGTGTCCACTTCCTCCTCACTCCCATCGTGGTTGTTTGGGGACTCCAACACGCCTCCTGATCCTGCCGCTCCTGCACCATGGCTGTTGGACAGGAGACCCTGTAGCTCTGCGTCGTCCTTGGCCGCCGGGTGGTGGTCCGCTCCTCCGGTGGTGGATCCATTCGCACCACAGTTCTGGGCCTTGCCCTCGAACACACAGTGCTTTTCCCTCAGGTGCTTTTCCAGAAGTACGATGGCGTGGAAGGCCTTGCTGCAGAAGCGGCAGTTGTACTTCTTGCTGTGTGTGGTGATGTGGCACTGCAGCTCCACCTCCGTGCCGAAGGACTCCCCACAGAAGATGCAGCGGTGGGCCCGGCCCTGATTCTCCAGGTGGCTGTGCTTGACATGCAGCTGCAGGTCGGCCTCGTGCCTGAAGTCCCAGTTGCAGGAGGTGCAGCGGTACACCTTCTTCTCATTGCTGTGCTTGACAGCCAGGTGGAGCTGGGTGGACACCTTGGAGTCAAACACTTCCTGGCAGAGGGTGCAGCGGAAGAACACAAATGTGTGCATGTCCAGCAGGTGTTTTTGCAGGTCGTCTACCGAGGTGAACTGCTTGTCGCAGCTCTCACAGATGTAGTAAGTGGAGGTGATGGTAAAGTGGACCGTCACATGCTTCAGCAGGGACTCCTGGTTGGGGAAGTCCTTGTTGCACTGGGGGCAGTTGAGTTGGGGCTGCATCCCATCCAGGTGAGTCTTCAGGTGGGTCTGGAACAGGTCCAGGCTGGTGTACTTGGCCCCACACTGGTTGCAGATGAACTCGCTAGTGCCACGATTGCTGCGAGAGGAGGAACCATGAAGGAAAGATTGATCAATCGATATGGGTGAGGAAGGGCTGAGGGTCCGCAGAGACTTCTTTCCATTGTTGATGTAGTTCAGCGCCAGAGGAATGTTCTTGTGGTTTTCTTTGATGTGCTTGTTCAGCTTCAGAACGCTGTTGAAGATGGGCGAGTTGGTGCAGTAGGAGCAGGAGTACACCTCCACAATGGGCTCCTTGGGAGTCACCTCTAGCGGGGAGTCGAAACGCAGGCTGCCCCCGTCACAGTGGGTCTGACGGACGTGCTCCTCCAGGGTGGCCTCAGTCAGGAATCCCATGAAACACTGGGGACAGAAGAAGGCGTTACTCTCCTTGGCCACGGGGCTGGGGAAGCCGTGGGAGCAGCGGATGTGTTCTTGAAGAGAGTTGAGGTCACTTAAAACCTCGGTGCAGAAATTACACTGAAGCAGGGTGTCAGGCAGGCTGCCCAGCAGGGTGGCATGGTCCTCGGCATTGTGCACCTGCTTCAGGTGCTCGTTCAGGTTGAACAGGGAGGGAAGCACCTCTAGGCAGAACTGACAGGTGTGTGCCTGCTCAGGTTTGTCAAGGTGCATGGTCCGCAGGTGTATCTGAAGCACGGCAAGGCTAGAGAACACCTGCTTGTTGCAGTAGATACAGCTGTAGGAAATCTTGGGCTGCTTGGACGAACGGACCCCAATGTCGTGTGAGGTGTGCTGGGCGGCCCTCTTTCTCCTCCCCCGGGTCTTGGGTACGGGCGGGGCTGTCTCCACCATGGTGGAGCTGTCGACGGAGAGGTTGGAGTCTGGGGTGGTGCTGGAGACAGAGGTGTAGCCCACAGTGAGCAGGGATGGGCTGTTGCTGTGGTTACTGGATTCGGGGAGCTGGTGGATATCCATGTGGGCGTACAGGTCCTCCACAGAGAGGAAGTGCTCGGAGCAGACGGCGCAGTTGTGACCTTTGCGGTCGCGGCTGTGGGCCTGGTCAATGTGGGTCAGCAGGACACCCTCGTCGCTGAATGGCTCGTGGCAATAGATGCACTGCAAGGCGCCACACAGGCCACCGTCCTCCGACGGAGAGCACTCTGGGTGGCACTCAGCGATGTGCCTTTGCAACTCCTCAGGGACATCAAAACCCTCCTCGCAGCGGCTGCACTTCCTCGTCTCCTTCAGCTTCCACTCCTCTCTGGAGAGGCCGCTACCTGGCCCCCCGCCACCACCGTCTTTGCCCCGCTCGTGGACCTGCATGTGTCCATGGAGGGAGCTGGAGGAGAGAAAGCCCCTGCGGCACACAGGGCACTTGTGGGGCTTGTTGGAGGCGTGGGTCTTCATATGGATCTTGAGGTGGTCGCTGCGTGAGAAGGCCGAGTCGCACTCGCCACAGTGGTACTTTTTGTCGCCGGTGTGCAGCTTGACGTGGCGGTCGCGGCTGCGCTTGTGCTTGAACAGGCGGCTGCAGAAGGTGCAGCTGAAGGGGAGCTTGTCACCGTGGCTCTGCTCGTGGCGCTTCAGGAAGCTCAGACGGCTGAAGGACTTGTCGCAGAACTGGCACGGGTACGGCAGGCCGGGACCCCCTTCATCCTCGCCAAAATCATAGTCTTCACCGTGGCCGGGGGAAGTCTGGTCTTTACTGGATGGAGATGATGCAGGCCAAGAACAGGAAGGATCATCCTCGAGATCAACACCATCTGTACAGAGTTACAGAGGTACAAAGAGAGAGAGCGAGAGAGAGAGAGAGAGAGAGAGAGAGAGAGAGAGCGAGAGAGACAGAGACACAGAGACACAGAGGCAGAGAGCATAAGAGAGAGAGCATAAGAGATAGAAGAAGGCAAAAATAAGGAACAAGAGGGAGAGGGGGAAAGAGAGAAGGTGTTTTGTCAGATTTCATTAGGAAGTCATTTGTCTCAGCTCTGTTAAATAGTAAAGGTGGGCTGCTGTGGCATTAGTCAGTATGGTAATTGCAAGGTAGCTAAGTATGCATCTACATTCCTTTGTTACTTAGACATTTTTCCTCTTGCTACTGCATTATGCTTGCCTCTCAGAGGTAACAATTCCTCGCCTTATGAATTATCTAAAAACCTACACTTCAACCTGCTATTCAAAGTGTAATTACAGGTAAGGAAAGAAAAATGTAAATTATTTCACCACAATTAACCTTGTATGTGGCCATGTAATGGCTTAGCCCGCTGTGACTTAAAATCTCTCTGACCTTTAATCCCCAACACAAGGCAATGGGGAGCTTCAAGATGTAACCCCCACATGAGGAAAATTAGACATTTTCTACTATTCTTTAAAAATGACCTGAATAGTTTAGAAGAAATAGACTTTAAAATGACCTTATGTCAAGGGAGAGAAGAAAAACAAAAGTCCACATCTTAGAACATTTTAAGGGAGAATTTAAACAAATGAATGCACAGTAATTCAAACACACTGTCGAAACATACGGAAGAATAACGCTCTAGTCACGACCGCAAACGAATGACTTTGTAAGGGAGAAGGGGTCTGTTCTGACAATTTGTCTATGGATATTAGATGATAGAATATTGGCTCAGCTGAGTGATTACTGGCTGAATAGAGCCATAAGGCAGCCGGTGCTATAGGGGCACTGTGTAGGGTTAGGGTGAGGTCAGAGAGAGAGAGAGAGAGAGAGAGAGAGAGAGATGGGCGGAGCACGGTGAGGATAAATACTTCACCCAAGGACAAGCAGGTGCAGTGAAGTACGTGCCATCGCTTTTTTTTCTGTTAATTTACTGTCTCTTTATCACAATCGGTTATTCATTGACATTCCAATGGTGCGGAATACAGAACACAGAGTGATATAAAATGGAAAATGCAGAAAACCAGTTTCCAGCAGGTTCAAAAGGTGATGGACCACTTCTTCCCTCTGCCGAATTCTAAGTGCTGTGAACTTCCTTATTTAAATAAAACAACGTAATTCCAACCCCTTCGGAAAGAAAGCCAAAGTCAAAAGGCCAAAACTTGGAACGGGAAAAACAAGAGGAAACTGCACAGATTCATGGGATGGACAAAGGAAAAGCATAATGCCTTGATCATTCCAGGATCCAACCTTCCCCTTCACCATCCTATCTTTTAGCTGACGAATAAGTCTTTCTCTTCCCCCCCCCCATTCCCCCCCTCCCTCCCATTCTGTTGTTTTTGCTGGGGAGAGAGATCTGCCCTTAGTCAGGATAACATGCCCTCACTGAGTACTTACACCCGTCAGGGCCTATCTTCAGGAAACAGATGGGGTCGGAGGTTATTCCCCTGCCCCTCCAAACTGCTGAAAGCAGCACATTGAGGACGGCCTGCCTACCTCCCACCTCCGACCCCCCTTCACCCCCCTGTCCCTGGCACACTGCCCACTTTGCACAAGCTCTGAGTCAAACCCAAGGAGCAGCAAACCAAACCTTGCCTGATTTATCTGCTTTCTTTATGTAGTTCATCCATGTTGTTTTTTTCTGGTTGGAGGGAGGATGGGTGAGTCAGTGGAATGCCCTCCTCCACACACACACACACGCACGCACGCACGCACACACACACACACACACACACACACACACACACACACACACACACACACACACACACACACACACACACACACACACACACACACACACACACACACACACACACACACACACACACACACACACACACATTCTCCCAGGATAGGAGTAGACAGCAGAGCAGAGAGATATGACCCTAACCAATGCCTTACAGTCAAACATGTTGGCTCGGAGACAACACCAAAACAAACAAACACATAGCCAGATACAGGAAATATATATTACATGAAATCCTGCTTGTCTTAAATGATGATGGCACGGCCGGCAGACATTGCGATGCTGTCAAGGCTGCCTCCTCCGTTCTTTGTTTAGTTCATTAACAATGTATATAATGTCTTTATTACACTGAGCTGCATAGATTAGTCAACAGACATGCCTAACAGCGGGGGAGCGGGAGTCATGAGTAATGTACACAAGGATTATACAAGTGGGTCATCATTTGAGTTGAACTGTCCAGCGCCTAATTGAATTAACATTCTCATGTTGCATCATTGTTGATTAACACAAGTGAATTAATGATCTGTGTTTAAGACATGACAGCTGTGTTGACATTGGACATGTGAGAACAGTATTGTTAATCGTACATGTGTTCTCCAATGTCTTCTGAATCATATCTACGCTGCTTTCTCTGTACTGTTCTTATTCCCACTAATGCGTTGTCTCGTTCTGAAAGGATGTTGGTGTACCATTCAAAAGGCCCACTGATATGGCTTTCGACAAACAGGTGGTTACTGACTCCTCGAAGCTAGTACTTTTGAGATAACTTGACCATATCCCATATCGGAGGGTGGCCATCATATATCACCATGGTGCTTGAGGTCAACAGCTCAGGTAACACATACACAACCGTCACGACAAGTGTGTGAACAACGGCAGATGAAAGCACTGTTCAACCCCAGGAGACTTAAGAGATAGAGAGGCCCTCCTGTTTTTCCCCTCCTTCACCCAGACAAGAAATACCCAGGTCCTCGTCAGCCTGAGTAAATAACAGGGAGCCGAGAAGGCCTTTTCTTCCACGTCCGTCTCTGGGGCCTCTGCACGCCAGCACTCTCTGTGCCGCTGCCAAAGGGGATGCTGGGGCCTGAAAAAGTACACCCTGCAGCTGAAGGGCTGTCTTTGTTGGCCTGCCAAGGCCTTCCTGAGCATCCTACAGCCAACAGCCTGTCACGTCCTGGGAGGAAGACCTCCATCTTAGGGCCTGTCCCTCTACCCTGCTCTCTCTCTGGACTCTGGAGTCTTTCCTCTCTCTCTCTCTCTCTCTGGGTACTGGAGTCTTTCCTCTCTCTCTCTCTGGGTTCTGGAGTCTTTCCTCTCTCTCTCTCTGGACTCTGGAGTCTTTCCTCTCTTTCTCTCTCTGGACTCTGGAGTCTTTCCTCTCTTTCTCTCTCTGGACTCTGGAGTCTTTCCTCTCTCTCTCTCTCTCTCTCTCTGGACTCTGGAGTCTTTCCCCTCTCTCTCTGGGCTCTGGAGTCTTTCCTCTCTCTCTCTGGACTCTGGAGTCTTTCCTCTCTCTCTCTCTCTGGACTCTGGAGTCTTTCCTCTCTCTCTCTCTGGACTCTGGAGTCTTTCCTCTCTCTCTCTGGACTCTGGAGTCTTTCCTCTCTCTCTCTCTCTCTCTCTCTCTCTCTCTCTGGACTCTGGAGTCTTTCCTCTCTCTCTCTCTCTGGTCTCTGGAGTCTTTCCTCTCTCTCTCGCTGGGCTCTAGTCTTTCCCCTCTCTCTCTGGGCTCTGGAGTCTTTCCTCTCTCTCACTGGTCTCTGGAGTCTTTCCTCTCTCTCTCTCTCTCTCTGGTCTCTGGAGTCTTTCCTCTCTCTCTCTCTGGGCTCTGGAGTCTTTCCTCTCTCTCTCTCTGGGCTCTGGAGTCTTTCTCTCTCTCTCTCTGGTCTCTGGAGTCTTTCCTCTCTCTCTCTCTGGGCTCTGGAGTCTTTCCCCTCTCTCTCTGGGCTCTGGAGTCTTTCCCCTCTCTCTCTCTGGTCTCTGGAGTCTTTCCTCTTTCTCTCTCAATCTCTGGTCTCTGGAGTCTTTCCTCTCTCTCTCTCTGGGCTCTGGAGTCTTTCCTCTCTCTCTGGTCTCTGGAGTCTTTCCTTTCTCTCTCTCTCTGGGCTCTGGAGTCTTTCCTCTCTCTCTCTCTTGGCTCTGGAGTCTTTCCATTCTCTCTCTCTCTCTGGGCTCTGGAGTCTTTCCTCTCTCTCTCTGGACTCTGGAGTCTTTCCTCTCTCTCTCTCTCTCTCTCTGGACTCTGGAGTCTTTCCTCTCTCTCTCGCTGGGCTCTAGTCTTTCCCCTCTCTCTCTGGGCTCTGGAGTCTTTCCTCTCTCTCACTGGGCTCTGGAGTCTTTCCTCTCTCTCTCTGGACTCTGGAGTCTTTCCTCTCTCTCTCTGGGCTCTGGAGTCTTTCCTCTCTCTCTCTGGGCTCTGGAGTCTTTCCTCTCTCTCTCTGGACTCTGGAGTCTTTCCTCTCTCTCTCTGGGCTCTGGAGTCTTTCCTCTCTCTCTCTCTCTCTGGGCTCTGGAGTCTTTCCTCTCTCTCTCTCTGGTCTCTCTCACTGGGTTCTTTCCTCAGTCTTATATTAGCCCCCCTCTCTTTCTCTCGCCCCTTTTCTCTCTTGCTCTATCTGTTGGTCTCCCTCTCTCTCTCTCTCTCTCTCTCTCCGAGCTCTCTCCTTCTCCACCCCTCCCTTCTTTCCTTTAACCCTTAGCCTACAATTTCCCACGGCCCCACGGAAATCAAATTTACATAATAAATAAATCCCCATCAAAATCCGTCTGTTTAAGCTAGAGATGCACTACATGACCAAAAGTATGTGGACACCTGCTCGTCGAACATCTCATTCCGGGGCATTCATATGGAGTTGTTCCCCCCATTGCTGCTATAACAGTCTCCACTCTTCTGGGAAGGCTTTCCACTAGATGTTGGAGCATTGCTGCGGGGACTTGCTTCCATTCAGGCACAAGAGCATTAGTGAGGTGGGCACTGATGTTGGGCAATTAGGTCTGGCTCGCAATTGGCATTCCAATTCATTACAAATGTTTTCGATGGGGTTGAGGTCAGGGCTCTGTGCAGGTCAGTCAAGTTCTTCAACACCTCGCTTAGTGTACAGGGGAATTGTCATGATTAAACAGGAAAGGTCCTTCCCCAAACTGTTACCACAAATTTGGAGGAACAGAATCGTCTAGAATGTCATTGCATGCTGTAGTGTTAAGATTTCCCTTCACTGGAACTAAGGGGCCTAGCCCAAACCATGAAAAACAGCACCAGACCATTATTCCTCGTCCACCAAACTTTACAGTTGGCACTAAGAATTCAGGCAGATACAGTTGAAGTCGGAAGTTAAGAGCGTCTGCTAAATGACTTAAATGTAAATGTAAATGTAAGTTTACATAAACCTCAGCCAAATGCGTTTAAAGTACTTTTTCACAATTCCTGACATTTAATCCTAGTAAAAATTCCCTGTCTTAGGTCAGTTAGGATCTCCACTTTATTTTAAGAATGTGAAATGTCAGAATAATAGCAGAAAGAATGACTTATTTCAGCATAAGCACATCCCCATTGGGTCAGAAGTTTACATACACTCAATTAGTATTTGGTAGCATTGCCTTTAAATGGTTCAACTTGGGTTAAACGTTTCAGGTAACCTTCCACAAGCTTCCCACAATAAGTTGGGGGAATTTTGGCCCATTCCTCCTGACAGAGCTGGTGTAACTGAGTCAGGTTTGTAGGCCCCCTTGCTCGCACACACCTTTTCAGTTCTGCCCACAAATTCTGTATAGGATTGAGATCAGGGCTTTGTGATGGCCACTCGAATAGCTTGACTTTGTTGTCCTTAAGCCATTTTGCCACAACTTTGGAAGTGTGCTTGGGGTCATTGCCCATTTGGAAGACCCATTTGAGACCAAGCATTAACTTCCTGACTGATGTCTAGAAATGTTGCTTCAATATATCCACATAATTTTCCTCCCTCATGATGCCATCTATTTTGTGAAGTGCACCAGTCCCTCCTGCAGCAAAGCACCCCCACAGCATGATGCTGCCACCCCCGTGCTTCACAGATGGGATGGTGTTCTTCGGCTTGCAAGCCATCCCCTTTTTCCTCCCAACATAATGGTCCTTTGCTGTTGTTCTGGGATTGATTTACACTTTTCGCACCAAAGTACGTTCATCTCTAGGAGACAGAACGCGTCTCCTTCCTGAGCGGTATGACGGCTGCGTCGTCCCATGGTGTTTATACTTGCGTACTATTGTTTGTACAGATGAACACAGTACCTTCATGCTTTTGGAAATTGCTCCCAAGGATGAACAAGACTTGTGGAGGTCTACAATTTGTTTCTGAGTTCTTGGCTGATTTCTTTTGATTTTCCCATGATGTCAAGCAAAGAGTCACTGAGTTTGAAGGTAGGCCTTGAAATACATCCACATGTACACCCCCAATTGACTCAAATTATGTTAATTAGCCTAACAGAAGCTTCAAAAGCAATTACGTTATTTTCTAGAATTTTCCAAGTTGGTTTAAAGGAACAGTCCACTTAGTGTATGTAAACTTCTGATCCACTGGAATTGTGATACAATGAATTATTGGAAAAAATTACTTGTGTCATGCACAAAGTAGATTTCCAAACCGACTTGCCAAAACTATAGTTTTTGTGGAGTGGTTGAAAAACGAGTTTTAAGGACTCCAACCTAAGTGTATGTAAACTTCCGACTTCAACTGTAGCTTTCTCCTGGCATCCGCCAAATCCAGATTAGACCGTCAGACTGCCAGATAGTAAAGCGTGATTCATCACTCCAGAGAATGTGTTTCCACTGCTCCAGAGTCCAATGGCGGCGAGCTTTACACCCCTCCAACCGACACTTGGCATTGCACATGGTGATCTTAGGCTTGTGTGCGGCTGCTTAGCCATGGAATCCCATTTCATAACGCTCCTGACGAACAGTCCTTGTGCTGACGTTGCTTCCAGAGGCAGTTTGGAACTGGGTAGTGAGTGTGTGGTCTACCACTTTGCGGCTGAGCCGTTGTTGCTCCAAGCCCTTTCCAATTCACAATAACAGCACTTACAGTGGACCGGGGCAGTTCTAGCAGGGCAAAAATGTTACAAACTGACTTGTTGGAAAGGTGACATCCTATGACGGTGCCAAGTTGAAAGTCTCTGAGCTCTTCAGTAAGGTTATTCTACTGCCAATGATTGCCTATGGAGATTACATGGCTGTGTGCTTGATTTTCTATGCCTGTCAGCAACAGGTGTGGCTGAAATAGGTGAACTTTGAGGCGTGTCCACATACTTTTGTATATATAGTGTATCTGGTTTTTTTGAACGGGGACAGCTGGAAACTCATTCGACATCTGTTAAGTCTGGAGTTTTTTCTACAAGTAAGAATTTATTTTTTTAAATAAATGTAAATGTGTTATCTCTTTTGGTTTGATCTGAGTTAGAGGTCTACAAGGAATGGTGGTAATTTAAAAACTAAATATTGTTTGGCACAGTTTACTGATGTTTACAAAAGTCTATTGGCATATCAGCTTTCTATACACATAACCATTGGGCACCTACATAAATTCTATCCTATACATCAAGATTTTACTGAAACACACACACACACACACACACACATTATGTTCTTCGATCCTCTAGGGGACCTAAAATGAATTTCCATTAAAAATCCTATTTTCCCTAAACCTAACCATAACCTGTAGCGCAAACCCTAACCCTAACCACTAATCCCTTACTGTTACCCTAACCCCAAATCTAACCCTAATTCTAACCCTAACCCTAAACCCAACCCCTAAGTTTAAAATAGCCTTTGTCCTCACGGGTACGTGGGAAATGTCCCCACGAGGGAGAGTTTTCCTTGTTCTACTATCCATGTAGGAAAGGATAGAAAAACCAACCAACCCCCCACACACACACACACACACACACACCCAGAGCCTCCAATCCAGTCTACACTCGCTCTGTGTGCCACCTCTTATGTTCATTTTTAGCTCTCACTGTGTAAATATTACTGTTCAAATAAGCCTTTCAGTCAGAGACCTGGTGCCATTGCTGCTCCTGCACACACACAGACGCTGCTCTTAAGGACCCCTCAAGCTGACTTGCGCTTGACTTCAAGCATTTACTGCAAAAACAAAGCTTCCCTCCAGAATCGGTTAGCTCAAACTGGTTTGTTTCTGTGACCCCATTATTTTTATTTATTTCACCTTGATTTATCCAGGTAGGCTAGTTGAGAACAAGTTCTCATTTACAACTGCAACCTGGCCAAGATAAAGCAGAGCAGTTCGACACATACAACAACACAGAGTTACACATGGAATAAACAAACATACAGTCAAATGAGGTAAGATAAGGGAGGTAAGGCAATAAATAGGCCATGGTGGCGAAGTAATTACAATATACCAATTAAACACTGGAGTGATAGATGTGCAGAAGATGAATGTGCAAGTAGAGATACTGGAGTGCAAAGGAGCAAGATAAATAAATAAATACAGTACGGGGATGAGGTAGATGGATGAGAGATTTACAGATGGGCTATGTACAGGTGCAGTGATCTGTGAGATGATCTGTGAGATGCTGCTATGGTGACCAGTGAGCTGAGATAAGGCGGGGCTTTACCTAGCAAAGACTTGTAGATGACCTGGAGCCAGTGGGTTTGGAGACGAGTATGAAGCGTGGGCCAGCCAACGAGAGCGTATAGGTCGCAGTGGTGGGTAGTATATTGGGCTTTAGTGACAAAACGGATGGCACTGTGATAGACTGCATCCAATTTGTTGAGTAGAGTGTTGGAGGCAATTTTGTAGATGACAGAGCCAAAGTCAAGGATCGGTTGGATGGTCAGTTTTACGAGGGTATGTTTGGCAGCATGAGTGAAGGATGCTTTGTTGCGAAATGGGGAGCCGATTCTAGATTTAATTGGATTGGAGATGCTTAATGTGAGTCTGAAAGGAGAGTTTACAGTCTAGCCAGACACCTAGGTATTTGTAGTTGTCCACATATTCTAAGTCAGAACCGTCCAGAGTAGTGATGCTGGACGCGCGGGCAGGTGCGGGCAGCGATCATTTGAAGAGCATGCATTTAGTTTTACTTGCATTTAAGAGCAGTTGGAGGCCACGGAAGGAGAGTTGTATGGCATTGAAGCTCGTCTGGAGGTTAGTTAACACAGTGTCCAAAGAAGGGCCAGAAGTATTCAGAATGGTGTCGTCTGCATAGAGGTAGATCAGAGAATCACCAGCAGCAAGAGCGACATCATTGATGTATACAGCGAAGAGAGTCGGCCCGAGAATTTAACCCTGTGACACCCCCATGGAGACTGCCAGTAGTCCGGACAACAGGCCCTCCGATTCGACACACTGAACAATATCAGAGAAGTAGTTGGGGAACCAGTCGGGGCAGTCATTTGAGAAACCAAGGTTGTTGAGTCTGCCGATAAGAATATGGTGATTGACAAAGTCGAAAGCCTTGGCAGGGTTGGTGAATACGGCTGCACAGTAATGTCTCTTATCGATGGCGGTTATGATATGGTTTAGGACCTTGAGCGTGGCTGAGGTGCACCCATGTCCAGCTCTGAAACCAGATTGCATAGTGGAGAAGGTACGGTGGGATTCAAAATGGTCGGTAATCTGTTTGTTAACTTGGCTTTCGAAGACCTTAGAAAGGCAGGGTAGGATAGATATAGGTCTGTAGCAGTTTGGGTCTAGAGTGTCTCCCCCTTTGAAGAGGGGGATGATCGCGGCAGCTTTCCAATCTTTGGGAATCTCAGACGATACGAAAGAGAGGTTGAACAGGCTAGTAATAGGGGTTGCAACAATTTCGTCAGATAATTGTAGAAAGAAACATAGGGTCCAGATTGTCTAGCCCGGCTGATTTGTAGGGAGAAATGGGGAGGCTTGTGTGAGTTATGTGGGAGGTGCAGGGCAGTTGAACGGGTTAGGGGCAGCCAGGTGGAAAGCATGGCTAGCTATAGAAAAATGCTTATTGAAATTCTCAATTATAGTGGATTTATCAATGTTTCCTAGCCTCAGTGCAGTGGGCAGCTGGGAGGAGGTGCTCTTATTCTCCATGAACTTTGCAGTGTCCCATAACATTTTGGAGTTTGTGCTACAGGATACAAATGAAAAAGAAATGAAAAAGCCAGCCTTAGCTTTCCTAACTGCCTGTGTATATTGGTTCCTAACATGCCTGAAAGTTGCATATCACGGGGGCTATTCGATGCTAACGCAGAACGCCACAGGATGTTTTTGTGCTGTCAAGGCAGTCGGGTCTGGAGTGAACCAAGGGCTATATCTGTTCCTGGTTCTACATTTTTGAATGGGGCATGCTTATTTAAGATGGTGAGGAAGGCACTTTTAAAGAATAACCAGGCATCCTCTACTGACTGGATGAAGTCAATATCCTTCCAGGATACCCGGGCCATGTCGATTAGAAAGGCCTGAAGTGTTTTAGGAAGTGTTTGACAGTGATGAGGGGTGGTCGTTTGACCGCAGACCCATTGCGGATGCGGGCAATGAGGCAGTGATCGCTGAGATCTTGGTGTATTTGGAGGGGTGTATTTGGTGGACAGAGGTATATTTGGAAGGCAAGTTGGTTAAAATGATATCTATGAGGGTGCCCGTACTTACGGATTTGGGGTTGTACCTGGTGGGTTCATTGATAATTTGTGTGAGATTGAGGGCATCAAGCTTAGATTGTAGGATGGCTGGGGTGTTAAGCATGTCCCAGTTTAGGTCACCTAGCAGCACAAGCTCTAAAGATAGATGGGTGGTCAATCAATTCACATATGGTGTCCAGGGCACAGCTGGGAGCAGAGGGTGGTCTATAGCATGCGGCAATGGTGAGAGACATGTTTCTGGAAAAGTGGATTTTTAAAAGTAGAAGCTTGAATTGTTTGGGTACAGACCTGGATAGTAAGACAAAACTCTACAGGCTATCTCTGCAGTGGATTGCAACTCCGCCCCCTTCAGCAGTTCTATCTTGTCGGAAAATGTTGTAGTTAGGGATGGACATTTCAGGGTTTTTGGTGGTCTTCCTAAGCCAGGATTCAGACACGGCTAAGACATCCGGGTTGGCAGTGTGTGCTAGGGCAGTGAATAAAACAAACTTAGGGAGGAGGCTTCTAATGTTAACATGCATGAAACCAAGGCTTTTACGGTTACAGAAGTCACCAAAAGAGAGCATCTGGGGAGTGGGAGTGGAGCTAGTCACTACAGGACCTGGACTAACCTCTACATCGCCAGAGGAACAGAGGAGGAGTAGGATAAGGGTACGGTTAAAGGCTATAAGAACAGGTCGTCTAGCACGTTCGGAACAGAGAGTAAAAGGAGCAGGTTTCTGGGCGCGATAGAATAGATTCAAGGCATAATGTACAGACAGAGGTATGGTAGGATGTGAATTCATTGGAGGTAAACCTAGGGATTGTGTGATGATGAGAGAGATATTATCTCTAGAAACATTTAAAGCAGCTAATGTCACCGCATGTGTGGGAGGTGGAACAAAAGTTGGTTTAGGCATATTGAGCAGGGCTAGAGGCTCTACAGTGTAATAAGACAATAATCACTAACCAGAACAGCAATGGACAAGGCATATTGACATTAGGGAGAGGCATGCGTAGCCGAGTAATCATAGGAGTTCAGTGAGTAGTTAGGCTGGCTGGAGACACGGCGATTCAGACAGTTAGCAGGCCGGGGCTAGCAAGCTAGCAGAAGGGCCTTAGAGGGACGTCATGACGGAGGAAGTCTATTATAGCCTCCTCATGCCTTTACGTCGAATAGACCAGTTGTGATGGAGTAGTAGGGTTCCGTGCAGCAAAGGGGTTCAGTCCAATTGGAAAAATAGGTATAGAGGCTAAAGAAAATGGCCGATGGATCTCTTCAGCTAACAGTCCAATATGCTCAAGACAGCTAGCGGTGCGCGGATAGCAGGCAACCAGATGGACATTCAGGGGACGTTGCAACGGAGGGGCCTGTTGGAAAAAAAACTTTGGGCAGATTACGTAGGTAGTCCAGTCATATGATGGATAAGTAGGGCTTTGTGTAGTAAAAGGGGTCCAAGCCAATTCTTCCCCATGTCTTCACTATAAAACATATTGACAAGGAAAGCAGGGAAGTCACAGGTGTGGTAATGCTTTAGGTGGGTGAAAATATTCATAATGTAAGTTCTAGCATGTCATAGTATATACTTCTACCCACTGGGCACACACTGGTGGAATCAACATTGTCTCCATGTCATTTCAATGAAATTACGTTGAACCAACGGGGAATAGATGTTGAATTCAGGTCTGTGCCCAGTGGGTAGAGTGTGGTACAGTGTAACTGCACATCTCTCTGGCCTGTCATCATAACTGTGAGAATTTGACAGAATAGGTGACATGTGTTTTTCCCTCTCAGCTTGCTTAACGCGATAAATTAGACCAGACAAGTCTGTGTGTCAGTCTACGGCCTCTACCCCTGAATCCCTGTTATGGACATCAACTTTAACGACTGAAGACAAGCTGCTTGTGATTGTTTTCTTTATCCAGTCATAACACCAAAACACTGTTAAAGCTTCTAAGGGCCATGTTTTGGGAATGACTCACTTTTGGCACCTGTGACTTCCTGTCTGGGGTCCTGGGAGCAGTTCAAGGCGTCTTATCTCTGCCTGACAGAAATGAACAGGGGTGGATAGAGCACCTCGACTCTTATCACTGAGCCAGGCCTCTCATATCCAAATCCACTATCTTATTTTATTCATCCTCTGCCAATTCTACCACTAGACTTTTGTAAAAAATCCTGTTCCATATTTGCATGTTGGAGAGAACAGGTAATGCACTATATCTAAATTCAAAAACATAATCTTTATATCTTTGTATCTTACCAGGGATCTTTATAGGGATTTGCCTAGGAACGGTTTGTGTTCATGTGTCAGTGCTCATGTACATGAGTGAGGGTGTGAGTGTGAGTGTGTGTGTGCATGTGTGTGTGTGAGTACACTCTTAGAAAAAATGTGCAATATAGAACCTCTTCATAGGAGAACCCTTTGAAGAACCCCTTTTGGTTCCATGTAGAACCCTTCCCACAGAGGGTTCTACATGCAGCCAAAAGATTTCTACATGGAACCAAAAAGGGCTCTCTGGTGGGAACAGCCTAAGATTCGTTTTGCAACCCTTTTTTCTAAGAGTGTGTGTGTGTGTGTGTGTGTGTGTGTGTGTGTGTGTGTGTGTGTGTGTGGTCGTGCGTGCTTGAGTATATGAGCCTGTGTGTGTGTGTGTTTCGCACAGCAGGGATTGGATATTCATTGAATAAACAAAGAACTGCCAACGCATCTGATATAACACTATGACCCCACTTCAGAGAAGAAGAACAAGGCATCTTTTACAGCTGCTGGTAAAAGTAGTCGAACAATCCCCTCGAGACTGTTGATGTGTCAACTCAAAGCACGTCCCATTCTGAAGCTCCAAATAGCAATGTGCGTTTGAACAACATGATATCATGTTCAGTGCTGTATGTGACACAACCACTTAAGATCTAATAAGTGGAGGCTAGAAAATGGCGAGAGGCTTTAGCTTAGCTAGCTAGAGACTCCCATTTTGCTGCCGTGAAAAAAGGGGTTTCAATGGTTTCAATTTAGAGGCTAATTCCAGTTCTCCTCAGATGACTGGATCATTGAGCCGACTCAGGACCCCACGCAGAGCTATTGGAGCGAGACCAACCCCAAAGCTTTACACCCAGTGCCACTGCTACGGCCCTGGCTAAGGAGAAACCACGTCCAGTCAAAATGGAGTGCTGAACATTCCCAGCAGCTCTCAAAGAGAAGTGCCAGGTGGCCAGACATGGCTTATTGCACCAGTCTCACACATACTACGACTGACGCTTCACACAGATATTAAAACACACACACGCGCACGCACACACGCACACACACACACACACACACACACACACACACACACACACACACACACACACACACACACACACACACACACACACACACACACACACACACACACACACACTCACACTCACACACAAAGGTAGAACTAGAATATTATCATCTCTTGTCCATCTCTCTCTCTCTCTCTCTCTCTCTCTCTCTCTCTCTCTCTCTCTCTCTCTCTCTCTCTCGCTCTCTCTCTCTCTCTCTCTCCAACTCTTTCAGCAAACACAATGTGTTTTTTTTACACATCTGTGAGAAATGTCAGGCCCCAGTCGCCCCCTACCAAAGATCAATCAAATCTGCCACGCTTTAGGAGGAAAGGGAGAGGGGACCACAGCAACATTACTGTAGGAGGAGAGAGAGGAGAGAGGGAGGGGTGTGTTATGGGAGGACAGAGAACGAGACAGAGAGATAAGGAGGGAGAGACAGTGGTTGATAGAAGGGTGCGTTTCCCAGGGTTTCAATGGTGCCGTAGCATCGTGTCTCTTCCCATAACATCATGCTCATAATGACAGGCCTTGTCAAAACACAAACACACAGACGCACACACAGACAGACACACATCAAAATGGCAGTCAACTTTTACACAGGGCCTAACACACTAGCTGGAACATCAAACTGCTGCCTCGCTGTCTCAGTGGCCTGGCGTCCATTATACCAGCCCTCACGGCTCTGTCTGCCCCAACCACGGGTAACCAGCAAACTGTCAACTACTTTGTCCACATTACCCACGTCCCCCAGCACAGACAGGAGCACTTGGTCACTGTCCCAGAAATCACAGCGCCCCAGTGGTGTCCCAGGAAACGCAGACAAATGGAGGGCCAGCGGAGTGAAAGTAGGCCAGCCAGTCATCCTTTACAAGCTGGGGCTTTTATCTTTCCATGAAGACATGGAAGGGGAGAGTGAGACAGAGCGAGGAGAGGACGAAAGGAGAGCGGTTCCATTACTTATCATGGAGCCCTGATCCCACTGTTCTGATGTCCTGGAGACAGACGTGTGAGCAGAAACCAATTCAACTATTTGTCTATCCTGAAAGAAGATGTCAGAACATAATAAAGGCAGATGCAGATAAGAGAGCAAGATGTATGACCTGTGTATGATGGGTACTTTATAGGTCTCATGTACAACATCTTCATGTAGAAGAACCTTAGTGCTCTGTACTGTTCAGTACCAATTCTGAGATCTGGTGTAATTCATTATTACAAGATCAACACAGCCATAAAGTAGTGTTGCTGTTCAACTCAAGGCTGATCAGAGGAAGAACAGATAGCTGACCATGTTAGGTAGTGCAGGAGAGAAGAGAACACACTAGCAGGAAGTAGGTTCCGCCCCGCCCCAGGCCTTGGCTGGACCCCCAGCCCCCGTGGGCCTCCCAGGGTGGGGGGGGGGGTTGCAGCGGGGAGGAGGAGTGACAATCTGTCCCCCAGCACGGCCCATCACCGCTTGCCTCACTGCACTGGCTCTGAGGGAGGGAGTGCTGGGTTGGGTCTGGGTACGACATGGGGAGGCAGTGTGTACTGGTCCCTCTCCCTCACCACTGCGGCAGCCTAGGTAGGCAGACAGGCTGGAGGCCCAGTGAACAACATGCCAGAGAACCACAGCGTACTGCTACGTTCTACCATCCTCTTTTACCCCGGGTGTATTCATTCTGCCGATTCTGTTGCAATTTTTTTGTTTAACAGAAGCAAACTGAACAAATTTGTCTAATATAAACTCTTGTTATGCTCTGTTTGCTTCCGTTTGGTTCTTAAACGGTAAACGGTTTCCATAATGAATACAAATCAAATCAAACTTAATTTGTCACACGCGCCGAATACAACAAGTGTAGACCTTACCGTGAAATGCTTACTTACAAGCCCTTAACCAAAAGTGCAGTTCAAGAAGAATTAAGAAAATATTTACCAAATAAACTACAGTAAAAATAATAAAAAGTAACACAATAAAATAACAATAAAGAGGCTATATACAGGGGTACCTGTACCAAGTCAATGTGCGGGGTTACATGTTAGTCGAGGTAATTTGTACATGTAGGTAGGGGTGAAGTGATTATGCATAACAAACCGTGAGTAGCAGCAGTGTACAAAACAAATGGAGTGGGGTGTCAATGTAAATAGTCCGGTGGCCATTTGATTAATTGCTCAGCAGTCTTATGGCTTGGGGGTAGAAGCTGTTAAGGAGCCTTTTGGTCCTAGACTTGGCGCTTCGGTACCGCTTGCCGTACGGTAGGAGAGAAAGTCTATGACTTGGGTGACTGGAGTCTCTGACAAGTTTTTGGACTTTCCTCTGACACCGCCTATTATAAAGGGACCAGGGCCAAATCTTTTCAGTCTCCTGAGGGGGAAAGGGTGTTGTCGGGCCCTCTTCATGACTGTCTTGGTGTGTTTGGACCATGATAGTTCGTTGGTGATGTTGACACCAAGGAACTTAAAACTCTCAACCCACTCCACTACAGCCCCATCTATGAGAATGGGGGCCTGTTCGGCCCGCCTTTTCCTGTAGTCCACGATCAGCTCCTTTGTCTTGTTCACATTGAGGAAGAGGTTGTTGTCCTGGCACCACACTGTCTCTGACCTCCTCCCTAGAGGCTGTCTCATCGTTGTCGGTGATCAGGGCTAACACTGTTGTGTTGTCAGCAAACTTAATGATGGTGTTGGAGTCGTGTTTGGCCACGCAGTCGTGGGTGAACAGGGAGTACAGTAGGGGACTAAGTACACACCCCTGAGGGGCCCAAGTGTTGAGGATCAGAGTGGCAGACGTGTTGTTGCCTACCCTCACCACTTGGAGGCGGCCCGTCAGGAAGTCCAGGATCCAGTTGCAGAGGGAGGTGTTTAGTCCCAGGGACCTTAGCTTAGTGATGAGCTTCGTGGGCACTATGGTGTTGAACGCTGAGCTGTAGTCCATGAACAGCATTCTCACATAGGTGTTACTTTTGTCCAGGTGGGAAAGGGCAGCATGGAGTGCGATTGAGATCACTTCATCTGTGGATCTGTTGGGGCGGTATGCGAATTGGAGTAGGTCTAGGGTATCTGGGAGGATGCTGTTGATGTGAGCCAGGACCAGCCTTTCAAAGCACTTCATGGATGTCTACGTGAGTGCTACGGGGCGGTAATCATTTAGGGAAGTCTATCTTCGCTTCCGTGGGCACAGGGACATGGTGGTCTCATTGAAACATGTAGGTATTACAGACTCGGTCAGGGAGAGGTTGAAAATGTCAATGAAGACACTTGCCGGGTGGTCCGCGCATGCTTTGAGTTCACATACTGGTAATCCATCTGGCACCGTGGCTTTGTGAATGTTGACCTGTTTAAAGCTCTTGCTCACATCGGCTACCGAAAGCATTATCACACAGTCGTCCAGAACAGCTGTTGCTCTCGTGCTTGCCTCGAAGCGAGCATAAAAAGCATTTAGCTTGTCTGGTAGGCTGGCGTCTCTGGGTAGCTCGCGTCTGGGTTTCCCTATGTAGTCCGTAATAGTTTTCAAGCCCTGCCACATCCCACACCCCTGTTTCACCATCTTCTACACATCACCTTGGGCGAATGTACATGGACAGTTGTGTTTTATTTAGTTTACTCACAAAAAATGTGATTTATGTCATTAAAAAAAGTATATGCATATGTATATATATATATATATATACTTATTTGTGACATAAATCTAATTTTCTGTGAGAAAACTAAATAAAACACAACTGTATATACACACATACACACACACTACAACACTAAAAGTACGTGGACACCCCTTCCAATTTGTGTATTTGGCTATTTCAGGTACACCAGTTGCTGAAATTTGTATACAATCGAGCACACAGCCATGCAATCTCCATTGACAAACATTGGCAGTAGAATGGCCTTAGTGAAGAGCTCAGTGACTTTCAACGTGGCACCGTCAAAGGATGCCACCTTTCCAACAAGACAGTTCGTCAAATTTCTGCCCTGCTATAGCTGCCCCGGGCAACTGTAGCAATAAGTGCTAGTTATTGTGAAGTGTAAACGTGTAGGAGCAACAACGGCTCAGCAGCGAAGTGGTAGGCCACACAAGCTCACAGAACAGGACTGCAGAGTGCTGAAGCTGGTAGCACGTGAAAATTAAATGGGATTCCATGGCTGAGCAGCCGCATCCAAGTTTAAGATCACCATGCGCAATGACAATGGAAGCTGGAGTGGTGTGAAGCTCACCGCCATTGGACTCTGGAGCAGTGGAAGCGCGTTCTCTGGAGTGATGAAGCACCCTTCACCATCTTGCAGTCCGCGGGTGAATCTGGATTTGGCGGATGCCAGGAGAAAACTACCTGCCCGAATGAATAGTGCCAACTGTAAAGTTTAGTGGAAGAGAAATTATGGTCTGGGGCTGTTTTTCATGATTTGTGCTTGGCCCCTTAGTTCCAGTGAAGGGAAAGCTTAATGCTACAGCATACAATGACCCTAGACCCTAGATGATTGTGTGCTTCCAACTTTGTGACAACAGTTTGGGGAAGGCCCTTTCCTCTTTCAGCAATACAATGCCCTGTGCAAAAAGCAAGGTCGATACAGAAATGGTTTGTCGAGATTGGTGTGGAAGAACTTGACTGGTCTGCAGACAGCCCTGACCTCAACTCCAACGAACAGCATAAGGATGAATTGAAATGCCGACTGCGTGTTAGGCCTAATGGCCCAACATCAGTGCCAACCTCACTAATGCTCTTGTGCCTGAATGGATGCAAGTCCCCGCAGCAATGTTCCAACATCTAGTGGAAAGCCTTCCCAGAAGAGTGGAGACTGTTAAAGCAGCACAGGGGGACCAAATCCATATTAATACCCATGATTTTGGAATGAGATGTTCTACAAGCAGGTGCTCACATACTTTTGGTCATGTAGAGTGTGTGTGTATGTGTGTGTGTGCGCGCGAGTGTGTGTGTGTGTGTATGTGTGTGTGTGTGTGTATGCGTGCGTGCGTGCGAGTGTGTGTGTGTGTATGTGCATATACTCTGCGCCCCCGGAGCCATGGAAATATGCTGAGTTAATGAATGGTTTGCCACTTCATTAAAATTGGGTTGGCACGGCAACTTTCTGGAGGTGCTATCTATTCTTTATGAAACAAGTGCTTTTAAAAAGAATATTTAAATTAAATTAAAACATTTCAAGAATTAGACAAAATAATCACAAAATGGAGAATCTGTGGAGAATTTGTGGATGTTTACTTTATTGAACCACCTAATTCTTATCATGTTCCAACCAGTGGAAACCTTTCAATGGCGCATCACTAAGAACACAACTGACGTTTAGACAATCGCCTGTTTCAAAGACCTCCAGTGTCACAGGGCACGGAGCTAACTACAGTACTGAGACAGGTCAAGCATGGTACCAAGGAGAGGCTAACAACAGACAGGCAGACAGACAGTGCTAGCATTAGGTGCAAGACAGACACCCTGACCCTTGACCTCTAACCCATGGCATTGCCTTCCCCTGATTAATCCACTCTGGCTTTCCCTTTGATATCTTGTCAATGGCATGTGGGCTTGTCAGTGGTAGAACAACTCCAGACAGTCCAGGAGGTAGTGGAAAACATACACCACGGTGGAGAGGAGAGGGGGATGGAGGGATGAGGGAGGGAGGGAGGAAGGAAGGCAGGGAGGGAGGAAGGAAAACAAGCAAACAGCCCAAGCAAGACATGTATTTTCATGCATCCCTGTCTTAAATGTCAAGATTTCCTAACCCTCAGATGACTGGAGCGCTGACACTTCTCAGAGTTTCAACAGAAACCGCATTTATTAATAATTAGCTGAGCTGAGAGTTGAGAGGACAGGCGGAAAGAGGGATAGAGAGGGGGAGAGAGAGAGATCCAGGTAAACTCCAACCCCTTCCCTGGGTGCCTGGTTTCTGAGCGGAGGCTACAGATGTCACCGTCCTCCTCTCCTTCTCCTCCTCCTCCCTGTTCTCCTTAATCATGACTCTAATACGCTCCAGATGAATAAACATCTTCATCCCGCTCCTCCAAAGCCAGAAGGCTCCACTCCCCTCCCAATCCAAGGGAGAGAGAAGGAAGGAGCAGAGGAGAGAGGGACAGATGGATGGGTGGATCAATGGTAGAAATGAAATCAACAGCAAAACGTAACAAAGGCGCCACCGCCACAACAGCAATATTTTCCTGTTTCTTCCCTAACTAGCCTGATCTATCTCCCCCTGACACAATTATCACAAACCCTCTAATCATTTTTTTTTTTACTGATAGTTAATAGCGGATCGGCTCTGTTTTTATGTTTGTTTTAAGAGGATTTCTGAGCTGCCGTTAAACCTGTTCGTATTCTCAAACTGTGTCCACATTACAACAGGGAGGCAGGAAGAGAGGATGGTCTCTGGAGGAGGGGCCAGGCCCCTGATCAACACTCCCCCCCCCCTCTCTCTCTCCAACCTCTGCTCCCTGACTGAGGAACCGTACCAGGAGTCCCATGCAATGTGTGTACAGTATGGAGTCGTCAAATGGCAGACACATTTAGGGGGGTTGGCTTTATGGCTTTGTTTTCCCTCCTATTCGTTTCTTTCTGCCAGTATCCAGGGTGTTCATCGCATCATGATGACAACGCACTCTAAAAAACATTGTTGTGTATTTTACAGACTAACTTATCATGGCGGAGGACGCTGAGCAGAGTGTAAGTTAGGCCTGGATCACGTCTGACAAATGACTACATTGTGACTACTTTGTTTTTATTCATTAAATCACTATGCATTGACGTATTGCTGTTGATCCATCTATCAGCAAAAGTCTAACCCGGTGTAGCCTATATTGAAAAGTTGACATGGCCACCTACGTAGATGGTGAAAACCTTCACTTGCCATACTGAAACAGGAAAGGGCCATCCCCGAATTCCAAGGACTCTGGGGGTTCAGATTGCTGTGGTCCCCATAATGCCCTTCTTCTGTGTCCCTCTCTCCCTCTCAGATCCATATTTACGTAGGCATGAGCTTTCTCTCGATCTGCGTGGCTTGGTAAACCATTTACTTAGCTACACATCTCCCGTCTCCACCACCTGGGAGGCTATATTTAGTGTGTTCTCCAGAGAGGAACTCAATCTGACTGCCAAACAACGCCCCCGGATGAATTATCATCATCACCCATTCAATATGGAATTAAGATCTGAAGGAAGATATTCTCTAGCATTCTCTAGCACCGTTTCACATTCAAATCAACCCATAAACAGCACATGGACTCTCACAGATATAGAGTCTGAATATACACTGAGAGTACAAAACGCTCTTTCCATGACCGACTGACCAGGTGAATGCAGGTGAAAGCTATGATCCCTTATTGATGTCACCTGTTAAATACACCTCAATCAGTGTCGATGGAGGGGAGGAGACAGGTTAAAGAGGGATTTTTAAGCCTTGGATGTGTATGTTTTTATTCAGAGGGTGAAAGGGCAAGACAACATATTTAAGTACCCTTGAATGGGGTATGGTAGTACAGTAGGTGCCAGGCGCACCGATTTGAGTGTGTCAAGAACTGCAATGCTGCTGGGTTTTTCACGCTCAACAGTTTCCTGTGTGTATCAAGAATGGTCCACCACCCAAAGGACATCCAGCCATCTTGACACAGTCAAGAATCCTATAGTAGCCATTGGAAGCATTGGAGTCAACATGGGCCAGCATCCCTGTGGAACGCTTTACGACACCTTGTAGTCCCTGACCCGGCGAATTGAGGCGGTTCGGAGGGAAAAAGTGGGTGCAACTCAATATTGGGAATGTGTTTCTAATGTTTGCACACTCAGTGCACATAGTGGCTCCTATTTACTACAATCTAGAGTTCTAGGTTGGCAACTCTAGGATTCTAGGAGCCTCAGGACCTTGGATCTTCTGTACATATAGTCGCACCTTATGCTAGAAAACATTACGCGCGTCGCCACAACGTTCTGGCAGCAGAGGAGGATCTGGTGTTTGTGTCAGTCAGTAATCTGACCTCCATCACCAATGGGCAGCTTAGTGTGTTGAAGCCATTTCAAGGATCATCATTCCAGGGAATTATTGTAATAGTCCCGCAATATCAGTTATCACTGACAGCTACATCCATAACAGCTAATTACTCCTCTATACACTGGGCTATTAACAGTATTACAGACTGGAACGACACCAGCACAACATTTATTTGGCTATCCTGCTGTAGTGCAGACCATTTGAATAATACCTGTAATATACACTAAATGTGACGACAAAGGGGCTCGCGTGACTTCACACACATGCCCCAATGCATAATCATTTTACTTTGTAAAAACTTTATATTACTTTTTTTTTTTTAAGTGACATTTAATTAGTTTTAGCATGCAAATAAGTAAGAGAGATCAAGAATATCGAGAGAGTGACAGAAAGAGAGAGAGAGAGAGAGAGAGTAACAGAGAGAGCGAGAGCGACAGAGAGAGTGAAAGAGAGTGAGATCCAGACAAAGAGAGAGAGAAGGATATACTGTAGATAGATCAGGAGATGGCGAGATAGAGATAGAGAGATATACAGTGGAAGGAATGAGATTACCACTGGAGTGCCCATCATGAGAACACACAGAAGAAGCCGCTTCTCCTGGTCACAGAAGCCATGCTGGGTAGTCACCTCACCCCCATACAGCCACCATGCATCCACCATACATCCAGCATCAACACTGGAAGCAGCATATAGGTTGGAGCCGTGCAGGTTCCCTTCCTCAATTTGTATTTTCCTGTGTGTCTCTGGATAAGTAAGGTTAGTGTCACCGTCGCCATGCCAACTCTTCATTGTCTCCTCAAGGAGCGTGGCGAGGCGAATAGAATACCATGCACTGTGCATACAGAAGGGAGGAAACGTGGGCACATAGGCGGCGAACGCACGGCCCCCTGGGTAATTTGTAGAACATGAGCCAAGCCACTTCAACGCCCTGCTGAGGACCGGGTCAGGTGACTAAGTAACAGTTGCAACATGGGAGAATTCTCCAGTGAGCAGATGGAGGGAGACTCCAGTTGTAAAGTTTAAGAGTGAAACAACAGGGTTGAACTGTATACGAGTCGTTGAACACTAGGGTACATATGATTGTGTCGACCTTCTGCAACATGATGTAGACCACCAACACCCACCATTATGTCAAAAGACAGCTACAATCCAGTAATGGACAAATAACTCAAACGATTTATACTGTGCAGTTTTAGCGAGTGGTTGTTTGGTTGAATGGTCTTTAATTCACTCTGCAGTGTCTATAGCTGCACTCAGATTTAATGAGCCTCTGAACACGCCAATTGCCACATTTTTTTTCTGTTGCTAAACAGAAACAAAACGAGATTACTTGGAGGTGTGTTGTATCCAGACCGATTCCGCGTTTGGTTAATGATCTTTGTCCCCCGTGAGACCACTGTAGACGCGGAAGCCTATTTCACTTCCTCAAAATCCCAAGAATGAATCTCAGATAACTCAAGAAATCTGTAATAAATGGAGATATTTTTGCTGAGGGTGTTTTAGTTGTGAACTTTCCATCTAACTAAGTTGTTTAGTATTTCTCAAGTAAAAAAAAAAAAAATGCGCCGTGTTGTGTTATGTAAACAAAGTCTGTCTCACTTTCTATGCTATTGGACAGAGCGCAATCACAGAGCGCCATCACAGAGCGCCATCACAGAGCGCCATCACAGAGCGCCATCACAGAGCGCAATCACAGAGCGCCATCACAGCAGCTGTTCACCTTATGTTAGTGGGCAAATGTACATCATCAAATCAAATCAAAACCGTCATTTATCCGTTGTGACGCACGGATTTTCCAAACTCTGTTTCAGATGAGACTGACTTCATGACCAAAATTATTCTATTTACACTTTGTAGTTATTTTTGACATGAGAATAACTGTTTTTGACCCATATCGGTGCCGCATAGGCATTCTGATGTTTTGAAGGCAGTTGCTCTTTAAGGTCAAAAACGCAAACAACTACCTATCATCTACTGTATGAATTGTTTGAAGTGCTATGCACCAATGCCCCTTCTGAAACACACAAACGCATGCACACACATACACATATGAACCCCCCCCCCTCCCTCCACCCCCCACCCACACACACACACACACACACACACACACATCGCCTTAAC
Organism: Oncorhynchus masou masou; assembly: GCF_036934945.1. Lineage (NCBI taxonomy): Eukaryota > Metazoa > Chordata > Actinopteri > Salmoniformes > Salmonidae > Oncorhynchus > Oncorhynchus masou. Next base: position 26,752,469 of record NC_088228.1, read on the forward strand.
AAGAGCTCTTGAATAGGATTCAGCGGACACAGCATCCTGCATGCACGGCCAGGGTGTATGCTTTGCTAGGCCTCAGATAACCTTTATCCTATAGGGTTTAATTACTGTCAGCTAGTCCGCTGCTTGCCTTTCACAAGGAAATGACTTATTCCTCCCTCTACCCTCGTGGAGCACCAAATCCCTCTGTTTCCCTGGTGGGGGCCGCCTTGTTTATCCCAACTACAGGTACGCTACGGCAGTCCTATTAAGGCTTCGGCTTGTAACAGGGAAAAGGGTGAATTATTTACCAATAGAGGAGAGATGCAGAGAGGTTAGGGAGGGATGGAGGGAGGTAGGGAGAGATGGAGGGAGGTAGGGTGGGAGGTAGGGAGGGAGGGAGGTAGAGAGGGAGGTAGGGAGGTAGGGAAAGATGGAGGGAGGTAGGGAGAGATGGAGGGAGGTAGGGAGGGATGGAGGGATGTAGGGAGAGATGGAGGGAGGTAGGGAGGGAATGAGGGAGGTAGGGAGAGATGGAGGGAGGTAGGGAGGTATGGAGGGATGTAGGGAGAGATGGAGAGAGGTAGGGAGGGATGGAGGGAGGTAGGGAGGGATGGAGGGAGGGATGGAGGGAGGTAGGGAGGGATGGAGAGAGGTATGGAGAGATGGAGGGAGGTAGGGAGAGATGGGGAGAGGTAGGGAGGGAGGTAGGGAGGTAGGTAGGGAGGGATGGAGGGAGGTAGGGAGGAATGGAGGGAGGTAGGGAGGGATGGAGGGAGGTAGTGAGGGATGGAGGGAGGTAGGGAGGGATGGAGGGAGGTAGGGAGAGATGGGGAGAGGTAGGGAGAGATGGGGAGAGGTAGGGACGGATGGAGGGATGGAGGGAGGTAGGGACGGATGGAGGGAGGTAGGGAGGGATGGAGAGATGGAGGGAGGTAGGGGGATGGATGGAGGTAGGGAGGGGTGGAGGGATGTAGGGAGAGATGGGGAGAGGTAGGGAGGGATGGAGGGAGGTAGGGAGGGATGGAGGGATGTAGGGAGGGATGGGGGAGGTAGGGAGGGATGGAGGGAGGTAGGGAGAGATGGAGGGAGGTAGGGAGAGATGGGGAGAGGTAGGGAGGGATATAGGGAGGGAGGTAGGGAGGGATGGAGGGAGGTAGGGAGGGATGGAGGGATGTAGGGAGAGATGGAGAGAGGTAGGGAGGGAATGAGGGAGGTAGGGAGGGATGGAGGGAGGTAGGGAGGGATGGAGGGAGGTAGGGAGGGAGAGAGAGAGGCTGCATGGTGCATGTGGCTGGGGTTTTATGTTGTTTTTGAGGTTATGAAAAAGACAAGATAAAGCATCATTCGTAGACATTGAATACAAGTGTACAAGGCTTCCCAGTGGAAGACAGACAGGGTGAGAAAGGTCACTTCCTGCTGTGGGAAACACATTATACTCCTTTATAGATGATTGAATATACAGTACATATCTAATTGTTATAGGAAGGTGACACTTCAAAAGCAAGCAATGATGCTTCAATGTTTACTCCAAATCAGCTTCCCTATAACCTCAATGGATGTTAAATCAGATTTCATTTATAGCAGTAATCATATTATCACATATTCACATGTTCAGCAGCAAGACTGAATAGGCATTCCAAGCGATATGTTGTCATAAGCAGATAGAGAGGCCATTGTCCAATAGATACGTGTGGGTGTGATGCACCCTCTCTCCACTCAGAGCACATTCTATCAGTCTGTGTTCTATCTGCAGCGCAGCATCTCTGCCTCGCACTCGCACTAAACATAGAAGAAACAAAAGGGAGCACAGAGGGAAGGCATACAGAGACAGACCAAACAATAAACTGAACCACAAGAGAGAGAGTTTGTGAGTGTGTGTCTGAGATAGAGAGAGAGAGAAAGAGAGAGAGAGAGAGAGAGAGAGACGGAGAGAGAGAGAGAGAGAGAGAGAGAGAGACAGAGAGAGACAGAGAGAGACAGAGAGAGAGAGAGAGAGAGAGAGAGAGAGAGAGAGAGAGAGAGAGAGAGAGAGAGAGAGAGAGAGAGAGAGAGAGATAGAGAGAGAGAGAGAGAGAGACAGAGAGAGAGAGACAGAGAGAGAGAGAGAGACAGAGAGAGAGAGAGAGACAGAGAGAGAGAGAGAGAGAGACAGAGAGAGAGAGAGAGAGAGACAGTGAGAGTGAGTGTGTGTGTTTGTGTAGAGGTGTCATGCTCATAGGGGGGCACAGCGGCAAGTGCCTCCTCAAATTTGTCTTCCTTAAAATAATAACAATAACAATAATACCCCCAAAATATGTTGTTGATTTTGTTGTTGTTGTTTCCCTGTAATACTACTAGCCACCTAGAAATGTTATGAAGTTTGCTTTAGCCCAGATACAGTAGGCTTCCCATCTCCCAACCTCATAACTAGCTAAACTATTTCAGACTATCAATCAAGTTAGAGTAGCTAGATTGTCTAACTATCTTAGCTGGCATGCCTGCTGGCAAGGTTGGTAGACTTTAGAAGATCAGGCAGCTACTAAATTTACTGGATAAGACTCACATTCCTTTTTACACCACTGTGTAAGTGTGAGTTTGTGTGAGAGAGAGAGAGAGAGAGAGAGAGAGAGAGAGAGAGAGAGAGAGAGAGAGAGAGAACGAATATGAAGACAAATGCAGAGGGAAAGAGACAGAGGGAGATAAAATGAAAGACAGAGGGAGAAATCTAATTTGCAAGAACATAACAAAAAGCTGTATCTCAGACAAAAGAGAACACACAAGGGTATTTGTCTAGCTGTCTGCTCCAGCAGCCTCCTCTGAAAGTTTATTAAACTAGAACCCTTCAAGAGGAGGCAGAGAGTAGTAAACTACACAACTGGGGAGGAGGAGGGAGAGAGAGAGAGAGAAAGAG
>NC_088228.1:26760337-26802837 GCF_036934945.1 Oncorhynchus masou masou
TTCTTATTTTCAATGACGGCCTAGGAACAGTGGGTTAACTGCCGGTTCAGGGGCAGAACGACAGATTTGTACCTTGTCAGCTCGGGGATTCGAACTTGCAACCTTTCGGTTACTAGTCCAATGCTCTAACCACTAGGCTACCCTGCCGCCCTGTGCCTGTGTAAATAAGTAAGTAATTGGAGGTGTGTTGAAACACCCTTTTATTATGGAAACCACTATGAGGTGATTATTAGTTTGTGTATGGTAAGGTAGAGAGTGTAAAGCAAGGTAGAGAGTGTGTGTAAGTGAAAGAAAGACAGACAGAGAGAGAGAGATTATGATCCTGACTACAATTCTCTCTCTCTCTCTCTCTCTCTCTCTTTCTCAATAAAAGCAATGGAAGTGATGGGGAGAGTCAGGGCTCAGCAGCAGAAGGCAGAGTGAAATCGGTGTTGGAGATGATTGGAGGGTTAGAGATGTGGAGCGAGAAGAGAGTGGAGGGAGAGAGGAAGAGGAGGGAGAGGACCATGGAGAGGAGGTTGAAGAGGGAGAAGGACTGAAAGAGGGAGAGCACACCAGAGGGCTGCAGATAGCCTAGCAGTTTACAGCGTTGGGCCAGTAACCGAAAGGTCACTGGTTTTAATCCCCAGAGCCGGCAAGGTGGGAAAATCTGCTGTTCTACCCTTAAGCAAGGCAGTTAACCCCAAACAACTGCTTCCCGGGCGCCGTGGATGTCGATTAAGGCAGTCCCACGTACCTTTCTGATTCAGAGGGATTGGGTTCAATACGGAAGATTCATTTTGGTTGAATAAATTCAGTTGTGCAACTGACTAGGTATTCCCTTCCCATGAATCCATGGAATCTGTCTGCACCAAGTCTCACTCATTACCCTTGTACCACACAGTTTACTTTGTGCAAGGGCCTCCCGAGTGGTGCAGTGGTCAAAGCCACTACAGACCCGGGTTCGATCCCAGGCTGTGTCACTGTATGTATGCTGTAGTGTTAAGATTTTCCTTCACTGCAACTCTGTGGCCTAGCCCGAACCATGAAAAACTGCACCAGAGCATTATTCTTCCTCCACCAAACTTTACAATTGGCACTATGCATTCGGGCAGGTAGTATTCTTCTGGCATCCGCCAAACCAAGATACTTCCGTTGGACTGCCAGATGGTGAAGCATGATTCATCACTCCAGAGAACACATTTCCACTGCTCCAGAGTCCAATTGCGGCGAGCTTTACACCACTCCAGCTGACGCTTGGCATTGCGCATGGTGATCTTAGGCTTCTGTGCGCTGCTCGGCCATGGAAACCCATTTCATGAAGCTCCCGACGAACTTGTGATGACGTTGTTTCCAGTGGCAGTTTAGAACTGGGTAATGGGTGTTGCAACCAAGGACTGTTGATTTTTATGCGCTACACGCTTCAGCACTCGGCGGTCTCATTCTGTGAACTTGTGTGGCCTACCACTTCGCGGATGAGCCGTTGTTGCTCCTAACTGTTTCCAATTCACAATAAGAGCACTTACAGTTGACCGGGGCAGCTCTAGAAGGGCAGAAATTTGACAAACTAACATGTTGGAAAGGTGGCATCCTATGACGGTGCCAAGTTGAAAGTCACTGAGTTCTTCAATACGGCCATTCTACTGCCAATGTTTGTCTATGGAGATTGCGTGGCTGTGTGCTCAATTTGATACACATGTCAGCAACGGGAATACTAGTTTGAAGGGGTGTCCACATACTTTTGGCCATATAGTGCATATAGAGTATGGGCGGCGTTAGTAGACCAGCAAAGGCCCCTTCCCAGAAACTGTAGTATAAAGGCATTCAAAATGCAGCTTGTGCATTCACCTTGTGATGGCTACAGTGTGCAAGAAGCGGGTAGCCAAAAGCACGGCACCAGGGGGTGTGGACCGAGTTGTTACTCATCATGAGAAAGCACACCACTCCCTGGTGAAATTGAAAGGGCGCAACAGAGGGTGTGTGGTGTGCATCCATAGTGGACGCAGGACAAAGAGTGGGAGATGAGTAGAAACCTGCTTTGGGTGCTCTACGTGTTCTGTGCCACTGTGCCGGACGGGGCCGTGCTTCCAGACATGTCGTAGGCTAAATGCAAAACACTAAAGTGACCGTGTGAAATGTCAATTTGTCTTACAGATCTTAAGAGGGAAATGGTGTACTTTTTAAAATTGTGCTTTGTATCTTCTCTGTGTGTGTGTGTCTGCATTCATTGAATTGCTGTCAAAGAAGGCTACTATTTCAACATTTTGTGTCAGGTCTGGCCTGTGCTAAATCTTATTGAGAGAGGTCATCCACATTATGAAATAGTCTCTAAATAGTTTATTTTCTTTTTTACAATGTTACAGAATTAAGAATCTTTGTCAATCCAATAGCCTACTTTGTGTTTTTACATTTGTTCTCCGGATCTTTTCCGATCTAATACTTATTGCATTTACTGAATTGTTGTCAAAGTACTATTTCGTGCCATTTTGTAGGATGGGGCGGTGACTCAAGAAATGCGATGGTATGTTGTAGGCTAAATGCAAACACTCAAGTGACATCGTGACATGAATTTGTCCTACAAATCTCATCGGGAGATAACATTGTCTCTGAACAGTAGCTGTATTTTCTATCTTCTCTCTGTCTATCTAATACTTGTTGCATTCACTGAATTGTTGTCAATGTGGGCTACTATTTCTACATTTTGTGTCAGGCCTGGTCTGTACTAAATGTTATTGAAAGAGGTTATCTACATTTTGAACGTCTCTGAATAGTTGTTTTTACAATGTTAAAGAAGTAAGAATCATTGTCCATGAAATAAGACTACTTCGTGTTGGTTTTGAAATACTCTTTGAATATTGTCCCCTGGCCACATTTTGAATTATTTTCAAAATATTTATAATAAATTATACTTGGGTGAGTAATTTGGTCAAATGTACTACAATTTAAATACTCTTGGTTTATTTGTTGTGTTGAGTGTTAATAGTTTTTACACAATGGAAGACTAAATGAGTGTTGTTCCTATTGACATGAATGTGGTGTCATATTAAAGAAGAGGTTGTGCTCTTTAAAACTAAGTTAACGTGTTTATTGCCATTTGTTCTTTGTTTTTAAGCCATGTCTGTTTGTTTAAAATGTCATGAGAAAATCTTCTTCACCTTGAAAATTCTCAGTAATCTACAGTACATCAGCAATCTAGAATTATATTGGGCTCTAAAGGGTTACGTTGTTGACTGGATGTTCAAATAGTTTTCCAAATGTAGATAACTGTTGCACAGTGTTGCCATATTGAATGCAGCCCAGAGCCCAGCTTGTATGGAACTCCTGATCTTATACATTTCATAAGCCTCTGTCTAACCAGTCATGATCTGACCATGATCTAATGATCCGGAGATGTGGCTGCATTGGCCTCTCGCCCCCTCCTCCTCTTCCTCCTCCTCACATTGCACGGTACATGGTGCTCCTGAAAGGACCTGCAGTGGAGATTAGTAATCATCCAGGCTGTGCATATTGATGGCCATGTTTGCATATTTACTAGCCTCAGAGCCCAGTCGCCTGAGGTGAGAAGCAAATTACATTTCTGCTGCTTACCCCTACTCCGACAACTCTCTCTCTCTCACTCCTTCGATCTCTCTCACTCACTTGTGTGGGAGGGTTCTTTATTTTCTCCCACCTCCCTCACTCCTTTCTCTTAGCATGCTGATCAGTCATCTTGGGGTGAGCATCCTCCTCCTCCTAGCCTGCCCTGGTTGCATCCATGGCAGATAGCACTGTCTCATTTGGATAACATCATCACAGTGTAATCTTGTTGGAGAGAACAATCAGTTTACTTTGGAATTAGGCATTCTGTCGGTGGGAGTACAGAGAGAGAGAGAGAGAGGATCTCACAGGGTTTAAGGGACGCAAACGGAAGCATGCTCTATGGAATAAGGTCCGGATGCTGATTGGGCAAACACCACCCACACAGGCGCCACGTGAGAGTAATGGATGGCCAATGGGAAACAGGAATAGTAATGCTATCGGATTAAAATCCAATCACACGTTAGGTTTTTGGTGTGTTGACACTATTTGTGGAAAAAAACCCAGCCCACGATGTGGAGAAAGACAAGATGACTCATGCTTTGACTAAGGGCAAATGATGTCCTAATCCTCTCACTTTACAACAACCCAGTGTCTCTGGGTTGACACTTCCTTTGAGCTATTTTTCTAAATGAGATGTGTTGTTGTTGTTGTGTACATCCAGTGAATACAGAATGAAGCTGATTTAAATGGCTGGATGTTATTGTGGCTGTAAAGGTTGGTCGTAGTGAAGACTGCAGGTGGTTGGTTCTTTGCTCACTTTAAAACAGTGACTGATTTAGCGCTGGGCTACAGTACCACAGGTGGCGAGTTACTATTCAATCAGGGGTTTTAATGCCTCAGTTTAGTGTAGAGTCACGGCCAAACCTGGCACACAGCGCGGCCCTCTGCAGAATTCTAACCAACCACAAGCCAGGTGGCTATCTGTTAGGAGAGTCTCCATCTCTGATCAAATTGATTGGCTGACTCTCCCCCCCCCCCCAGCCAATCAATCAAGTGTGAAGGTGTGAGATGTATCGATTGGATGACCTTTACATTCACAGCAGTAAATAGACCCCCCCCCCCGCCGCCAATCCCCTCACACCCCAACCCCCTACTCTGAAGCATAAGAGGACATCTCCAGATACCTGACACTATGGGTTAGGTACAAGGGCACACACACACCGTGGTGTTTGTCCTGCCAAAGCACAATCCAGCGGGTACCCTGAGAGACCCTGAAAAAGGCCCATCTTGCACATAAAAATGAATTTATGAAACCACCACTTTCCAGCTTAAAATTATAAAAATACTGCAAATGTATTTTCTTAGAAAATATTTATTGATGGGCGGTGAACTCCCCATCCTGGAGAAGGGGCGGGGGGGGGGGGGGGGCTGCTCTGGCCCTCATCGCCCCACCCCAGACACCATCCCACTGGCCTAGCCAACAACAACAACCCCTGGGAGGTGAGGTGGAGGAGTTGGAGGAGGTAAGGAAACACTGGGACTTTGATAGTGCCTGTATTGACAAACATGTCAGAGTAAAAGTTAAGTTTAGCCTTTTAGGTCATAATGATAATTGCTTATATAGACAAAGGGGACCTGATCCTAGACCAGCACACTGAGACATTACTTTATGAATCCAGGCCCAGAGTTCCTGAAGCTCAGTGGCCAGCAGGCCAGCAGGATGCCGTCACACAGCTGGCTCTGTTCCTTCCTGTGGGTCCAGCCCGGTCCACAGAATACAGCCCGCGGGGACACATAAACCTGTCGGACCAGTCACTCTTTCCACCGCCCCCATCCCTTCCCTCCATACTTCCCTCCTTTCCACCGCATTGCTGGCCGGACAGTTTGGCAAAGCTGTATGTGTCTCAGGAAAAAGCCCTTTGGGGATCAATGTGCAGTACATTTCCACACAGACGTAGGCAAAAAAATCCTGTGACCTTTTCATTAGTAAGCATTAACAGCTTGTAAGGTCTAAAAGCCAGTGCTAGGGCTCTTTTAGGACTAGGTGCCATGTTCTCTAAGCACAGTGCCGTACAGCAAACTCCCCTGTTTCCAAAGCCCTCATTTGGTCCCATACGGATTCCAGACAGACGCACAGTATCTTAAGAAAGCACAGCAGCCCTGAAAAGCTCCTTGGCATTTGATATGCTAATACTGAGTGCTAATTACGCGCTGGGTGTGTTTGTTCATGTTTCACACGCCACGTGATTGTTTATTAATTCTAACCGGAGCAAGCTAGCGAGCGTTCATTTGCCACCGGCACGCCAGACACCTGTTAGGGTGGATTTTTGATCAAAGGAAATATAATGACTGCAAAAAACAACATGTTATCAGATGAAAAAAGAGATAATCTTGAGGTAATGTTAAGATTTCTGGTCAGAATGGTAAAGGACTGCATTTATTACCAAGGAACAAGCACGTGTTTATATGAATTGATAAGGCTGTTATTGATACATTCAATTCACATATTTATTATTGAATAGCTATGCATAGTAGCTATGTCACCTCTATGGTAGTAATACATATACCACATACACCTAAGTTCACACACATCTTGAATAAATGGAGTCTGTAGGTAGTGGAACTGAAGAATCTACAGTTCACAGAGCATTAAAAACAAACAAAATATAGCCCAGACACACAGTTCATAATGTTTCAAGATTCATTATTTGGCTTTTTCCCACATTTGTCTAGTTGTGTGTTCTCTATATAATTATTTGGTGAGCAACAGCAGGTTTGAGCGAAACCAAAAAAAATACAATAATTTGAATTCCTGGGGCACACAACCTCCTCACTCTCAAAACACGTCAACCAACCACTACCTAGGCTCTTTAGGCACTGGGGCGGTCGACTGACTTGAGCATCCAGAAATTTAGACTTTATTTGTTTTTCTTTCGTCGAAGAGTCGGTGCACGTAACCTGTCTGGCATTAATGATGTCGTTAATAAATCAGGGGCTAGATGCAGACGGTGGGTCATGCTCTGGATTTTCCTGGCAGGGATATGGTGCTTCTTGGTTCTCTGAGATAAGCTCCAGCGCGGGGGTCTTATCTGCCTCCTGCAGCCCCATCCAGCAGCACCGTGCGCTGGACACACAACCAGTCAACTCCATCACCCGGTAATTACCACCTCTGACGTTTCAACAAAGATGCCCTGCCTGCATACACCATGCTGCCTACCAGTGCTGTCTGTCCCTCTATCCTATTATACATTGCCCTGCTGGAAATACTGCCTGTCTGCTGTTCCCTCTCTCTCTAGCGTCTAGTCTTTTCACGGCAGCGTCACCCCAACATGGAGGTTCATGTTTTGCAATAGTGTTTATGTGAGGTCTGATGTCATTCTTGGTTCAGTCTCTAGACAGGGAACTCGGCGTTCTGGCTTCAATGTAGGTGGCAGGGTAAATCCTGTACCTACTTGGACCGTACTGTATGCCTATGTGTTGAGAGGGATAAAGTCATTTGTGTTAGGGTGTCTTTACCAGGGGCTTAAGTCATTTGTGTGTAACACTCTCTCTCTCCGTCGGGGAGAAGGAGTCGGTCATCTCATGGCTTCAGCCTAGCCGCCAGAGTCAATCGGTGTTACAAAGCGAGGGAGCGTTTTCTTTTATTCAATTGTTTTCCACTTCCACGAGCGCGTGCCAAGAGGGAGGAAAGCGCCGGCTTAACACGCTCTGCAATTCAACATGGCCAGACGCAGTCCTATTAAGATTTAATGTGCCATTCTTCTGCCTGACTCAGAGGCTGAGCAGGAGAGTGAACAAAGAGCAAGCAGGGCCACAGAGAGCGAGAGAGAGAGAGAGCGAGAGAGAGAGAGAGAGACTGCTTCACCATGACCGGGCCTCAGTCAAACGTCATTCTAGTGATGTGTCTGATAATGACAAACAGACCATAGATAAAAACAGGGCAAACCATAACAGTGTTGCAAATACAAATACGTAATTTCACGGAATATACCTGATATTATATGCCTACTTACATGATATTATCTGCATCCTTCCCATTACATTAGCCTATCAACCGTGCTCCTCTATCGCCATCTGATTTCAAAGGAGGTCATGTGGATGAATGTTAAAGACACAGAACCCCTCGGGCTAAAAATGATGTTTAGTCTCCGCTGGAAAGTCCAAGCATGCAGGTGTGTGCACGTGTGTGTGTGTCTGTGTGTTTACTATGATTGTAGGTATGTGTGTCGGTGCGTGTAAGTGAGTGAGTGAGAAAGAGAGAGGGAGAGAGCGAGAGGGGGGAGGGGAAGGAGGGAGAGATGGCAATAGATATAGATGGCAATAGATAGAGACATGATTATTCAAGTGAAGGAGGTACCGAAAAAGGGCAGAGAGAAGCCGAGCTGCTGAGCTGGTCCAAGTTTGCCATCAGATAATTATGTATGTCTCCTACACAGGCACAAACAAACAGACTCATCCATTATTATTTTGATTGTGTTTCTGCAGAAACTGCAGATCACGGCTGACAAAGACCAATGAATACTTTATATGGTGCATCATTTGTGCGGTGTGAAGCACAGGGGAGAGAGGAAGAGGGCGTCCTCAAGAGGGAATATGCTTTGAATTCCTAATGACACTCCTGTTAATGTTACTGGCTCCGTCGCACAGAGAGGAAACACAAGGGGCCGCTACACTGAGGAGTCAGATCAACTACTTCACACACACACGCGCACACGCACGCACGCACGCACGCACACACACACAAACACACAAGGGAAAGACTCCAGCCTAATTCTGAGAGCTCACTCTACCATGAGGTCTCTTTTCAGTGGCTGTGTTGTGCCAAAAGTCGCTGCTATTCTCCCCTGACCGCCTCTCCCCCTTTCAAAGCCTTGTAATCACTGTGCCACCCTTTGTACTGGCAAGTCACAAGACGCCCAGGCAAAAACGCGCCGGAATTTCTGAGGAACGGCAAAAGGCTCCGAGTTAGGCTAATCAGGGCTGCTCATGTCACCTCTCTCTCTTTCTCAGTGTCTCAAAAGGCTTTTGAAGAAAATAAAGTATTTGCAGTTCATTGGCGCATTCTTCTTGGCAGCTGCAGAGCAGCTGTTGGATCAATACATGCCTTTTTTCTTAGTGGAAAAAAACCCAAGTTCAGCCAAACAGTTATTACAAAACACGGTCTGCCAGAGACTAGTTCATCATTGTTGTGGTTATTACAGGACATTTCCATGCCGCTGACCCAAAGACTTGATGTTAAATAACTATTATGTACTTCAAACCAACATGTTAGTGTACAAAGTCAGACAAGGCGAACATATTCAGTGTGACTTACTGTCATTTAAATCTGTATCTAAATGCTTAAAAACAAACTACGCTATATCCTCAACTGAGAGAACAGAAACAGCCCTCCTACTCCTACGTATGTTCCTACCAATTCCCATCAAATAGCTGCAGTATTGCCTGAATTGTCTGGTAGGAAATAATGCATCTCATTTTCTCAAAGTACATTAATATACTTTTCTCATAAATCAAACATTTATTTTATCGGATGTTGACTGCATCGCTAAATCTCCACAAGCAAGAGCAGAAAAAGTAAAGAATCGACATAATTTAAATCCATGTAAGGCCCAGTTCTCTTTTTATGATTGATTTCTTTATCTGAGGGAAGCAGAAGACATGCTCTTTTTGCTTTCACAGTGGCTGGCAGGAAAACAGAGAGAGAGAGACACTTATTAAAAAGGTCATCTCAAAGAGGGTTAAAATAGCAGACCACAGATCTCTCCTGAGGGTCGAGCTGTGCCCTTTTCTCTAGTGAAGGACACAAGAAAAGGTGTTGCACTAGGGAGCAGGCCAGTAATGAAAGAATGGCCACTATGATATTCAAATGTCTCCAGCAGCAGAGTTCAGTAGGATAATACATTTTACAGTGCGAGGCAAGCCACTTTGAAATTGGCTATCTTTTGAATTAAAATCAGTGCTGATGCCATTGTCTTCGTTTACGTAAAGACAGTAAAGGCTACTATAAGTCCTGAGTGTATATTTTCTTACATGCCATTACACTGTTATAGTTGTGGAGAGACAGTGTGTGCGCGAGAGCAATAGTCTGCGGTTAAAATTGGCAAAAAACACACACATTCCTTTCCACAGGGCCGTGGGGTGAGACAGGGATGCAGCTTAAGTCCCACCCTCTTCAACAAATTGGCGAGGGAACTAGAACAGTCTGCAGCACCCAGCATCACCGTACCAGAATCTGAAGTCAAATGTCTACTGTTTGCTGATGATCTGGTGCTTTTGTTACCAACCAAGGAAGGCCTAGAGCAGCACCTAGATCTTATGCACAGATTCTCCCAGACCTGGGACCTGACAGTAAATCTCAGCAAGACAAAAATAATGGTGTTCAAAAAGAGGTCCAGTCGCCAGTACCACAAATACAAATTCCATATCGACACCATTGGCCTAGAGCACACAAAAAAACTATACATACCTCAGCCTAAACATCAGCATCACAGGTAATTCTGATTCAGTGGGGTTGGGTTAAAGGCAGAAGACACATTTCAGTTGAATGCATTCAGTTGTACAACTGACTAGATATCCCCCTTTCACATTCCCTTTCCCTAACTTACACAAAGCTGAGAAAGAGCTGAGAGACGAGGCAAGAAGGGCATTCTATGCCATCAAAAGGAACATAAAATTTGACATACCAATTCGGATCTGGCTAAAAAGACTTGAATCAGTTATAGAACCCATTGCCCTTTATGGTTGTGAGGTCTGGGGTCCGCTCACTAACCAATAATTCACAAAATGGGACAAAAACCCCAAATTGAGAATCCAAATAATGCATGCAGGGCAGAATGAGGCCGATACCCGCTAATTATCAAAATCCAGACAAGAGCCGTTAAATTCTACAACCACCTAAAAGGAAGCGATTCCCAAACCTTCCATAACAAAGCCATCACCTACAGAGAGATGAACCTGGAGATGAGTCCCCTAAGCAAGCTGGTCCTGGGGTTCTGTTCACAAACACACACAGACCCCACAGAGCACCAGCACAACAACACAATTATACCCAACCAATTCATGAGAAAACAAAAATGTAATTACTTGATAAAGAATTATTGGAAAGAATTAACAAAAAACCCCAGATCAAACTAGAATGATACTTGGCCCTAAACAGAGAGTACACAGTGGCAGAATATCTGACCGCTGTGACTGACCCAAACTTAAGGAAAGCTTTGACTATGTACAGACTCAGTGAGCATAGCATTGCTCGGCCACCGTAGGCAGACATGGCTCTCAAGAGAAGACAGGCTATGTGCACAAAATGAGGTGGAAACTGAGCTGCACTTCCTAACCTCCTGCCAAATGTAAGACCATTTGAGAAACATATTTCCCTCAGATTACACAAATCCACAAATAATTTGAAAACAAACCCAATTTTGATCAACTCCCATATCTACTGGGTGAAATACCACAGTGTGCCATCACAGTAGCAAGATGTGTGACCTGTTGCCACAAGAAAAGGGCAACCAGTGAAGAACAAACAGTATTGTAAATACAACCCATATTTATGTTTCGTTACTTTCCCTTTTGTACTTTAACTATTTACACAATGTTACAACACTGTATATATACATAATATGACATTTGTAATGTCTTTATTCTTTTGGAACTTCTGTGAGTGTAATGTTTACTGCTCATTTTTATTGTTTATTTAACTTTTGTTTATTATCTACTTCACTTACTTTGGCAATGTTAACATATGTTTCCCATGCCAATAAAGCCCTTGAATTGAAGTGAATTGAGAGAGAGAGGCCTACGGAATAAAAGGCCTCTCCTCTCTCTCCTTCCTCCTCCCCTGGGAAGCTTAAAGCCCTGACGGCAGGATGCTGATCCCAACACAGAAACCTGATCCGCAGCCATCCTGGAGCCTGGAGGGAGACCCCCCCACCCCACCCCATCTACCCCCACACCCAGCCTCCCGGAGCCCCTGGAGCCCCTCCAGTCCTACCCCAGAGTTAGAGGGACGCTTCGGGGGAGCATTCCTCCAGCCCAGCCTCTCCAATCCTCTCCACTCTTGTGTCTCCGGAGAAGCATTATTCCAGCCCTGCCTTGCCTTCCACCCCAGCCTGTACTGGAACACTGGAAGTCTCCCTCCGGGGAAGCATTCCTGCAGCCCTGCCCAAGCCCAAGACACTGTCTCTGGGGACACATTCCTGCAGCACTCTCCCTCCTCTCCCGTCTCCCTCTCACAGACTCTCTCTCGCCTTCCTCCGCAGTCCAGCATTAGCACGATCAATAGCACCGATCACATCGGGGGGGCACGAGGCAATCCATACCCCCGTGCTCCCTTAGCGCACTGCAGTGGTCACGGCTTAAGTGCATAGAGAGGTGTTATACCTCGGCCAGACAGTGGGGAGACAATGGCAGCCATTGATCGGGGTGACATGTTACATCTCTCTCTCTCGTCTGTCGGGCGTGGTCTAGTAGATACTGTATGCTACAGCAGCAGGGTCTTTGGAGATTGTTTGTTCTTTCAACTGTGGATAGTGTTGGAAGGTTTAGTTACTAAGGGATAGTGGGAGTGTGGGTTTGGGACTGTGGGTTTGTAATGTGTATGTGCTTGCATGGGTATACACATCCCTGTGCATGAATTCTGAAATAGAATATGGTAAATATTCACGAGACTAACTAAATAAGAACAACCCTTCCTAAACTTTCCACAAAATCCTACTAATTCTCAATATCAGGGTTGGTTCCAGTTAATGTGTTTCCTAAAAATAACACATGAAAAAGTGATTGTAGAAGTGGAGGATTCAGCAGGTGCTGGTTGTTGATTAGAAAGTGGTTTTAATAAAGGATCCATCTGTGAGCTGAAAGTCGATGTAAAGCAGATTAATTGGTCATGGATGTCTACATAATGCCACATAGGAAATCTCTGAGAAGATTCCAGACTGAAAAAAACACAAACGCACACATAGACGCGCACACGCACACGCACACACACACACACACACACACACACACACACACACACACACACACACACACACACACACACACACACACAGTATCCTGTAAGTTTCTCCTCTCTCTCTGTTTGAATAGTAATAGAGTGGTTGTGCACAATCACAATACCCTAATGCCAATTACATTCCTTTTGTTTGGCTTCCACAGGGGCTCTGAGCCAAACTCCAGCATTCAGCAATTAAGACTTATTTGTCTGTGAGATTGACATTAATAAAGGCCTTTACTTAATTATCGGAGAAATAATATGCCCGAGTTGTTCATTGTGACCCTGTCAAGATAATGGATGACCCTGTCTAATGAGTGAGAACATGTTTGGCTATTGTTTTGCTCAAAATGCTTCTTTTTTTTAAATCTCAAAAAAAAACCTTTCAGTCCTTTAACGGTGCCAATAGAAATATACCTCCCGTTGTTGCCAATCAGAACATAATAGGAAAAAAGGTGAGCAATCAAACAAATCAAAAAGCTAGTATAATTGGCAATAAAGTTCGAAGTCAATGGTAGAGCATGAGCTTCTTTCCTCCTCGACGAGTACTAAAATGACCATAGCGCAATGATTTCATGTGCATGCCAAATACAATGTGCTGGAATCAATATTGGATTTATGGATTGGGGGGGGCTGATGAGTTTACTTTTGAGGGGGGGAGGGGAAGAGTTTTTTCGGGTAATAAAGGCCTACTTCACAAATTTTGTGGGAATATATACAGTGGGGCAAAAAGGTATTTAGTCAGCCACCAATTGTGCAAGTTCTCCCACTTAAAAAGATGAGAGAGGCCTGTAATTGTCATCATAGGTACACTACGACAGACAAAATGAGAAAAAAAATCCAGAATATCACATTATAGGATTTTTAATGAATTTATTTGCAAATTATGGTGGAAAATAAGTATTTTGTCAATAACAAAAGTTTATCTCAATACTTTGTTATATACCCTTTGTTGGCAATGACAGAGGTCAAACGTTTTCTGTAAGTCTTCACAAGGTTTTCACATACTGTTGCTGGTATTTTGGCCCATTCTTCCATGCAGATCTACTCTAGAGCAGTGATGTTTTGGGGCTGTTGCTGGGCAACATGGACTTTCAACTCCCTCCAAAGATTTTCTATGGGGTTGAGATCTGGAGACTGGCTAGGCCACTCCAGGACCTTGAAATGCTTCTTACGAAGCCACTCCTTCGTTGGCCAGGCGGTGTGTTTGGGATCATTGTCATGCTGAAAGACCCAGCCACGTTTCATCTTCAATGCCCTTGCTGATGGAAGGAGGTTTTCACTCAAAATCTAACGATACATGGCCCCATTCATTCTTTCCTTTACACGGATCAGTCGTCCTGGTCCCTTTGCAGAAAAACAGCCCCAAAGCATTTTGACCCCACGGGTGAGATCTTGTGTGGAACCCCAGATCGAGGGAGATTATCAGTGGTCTTGTATGTCTTCCATTTCCTAATAATTGCTCCCACAGTTGATTTCTTCAAACCAAGCTGCTTACCTATTGTAGATTCAGTCTTCCCAGCCTGGTGCAGGTCTACAGTTTTGTTTCTGGTGTCCTTTGACAGCTCTTTGGTCTTGGCCATAGTGGAGTTTAGAGTGTGACTGTTTGAGGTTGTGGACAGGTGTATTTTATACTGATAACAAGTTCAAACAGGTGCCATTAATACAGGTAACGAGTGGAGGACAGAGGAGCCTCTTAAAGAAGAAGGTACAGGTCTTTGAGAGCCAGAAATCTTGCTTGTTTGTAGGTGACCAAATACTTATTTTCCACCATCATTTGCAAATAAATTCATTAAAAATCCTATAATGTGATTTTCTGATTTTTTTCCCTCATTTTGTCTGTCATAGTTGAAGTGTACCTATGATGAAAATTACAGGCCTCTCTCATCTTTTTAAGTGGGAGAACTTGCACAATTGGTGGCTGACTAAATACTTTTTTGCCCCACTGTATATGTATATAGTTGAAGTCAAAGTTTACATACACCTCAGCCATATACATTTAAACACATTTTTCACAATTCCTGAAATTTAATCCTAGTAACGAATTCCCTGTCTTAGGTCAGTTAGGATCTCCACTTTATTTTAAGAATGTGAAATGTCAGAATAATAGCAGAAAGAATGACTTATTTCAGCATAAGCACATCCCCATTGGGTCAGAAGTTTACATACACTCAATTAGTATTTGGTAGCATTGCCTTTAAATGGTTCAACTTGGGTCAAACGTTTCAGGTAACCTTCCACAAGCGTCCTACAATAAGTTGGGGGAATTTTGGCCCATTCCCCCTGACAGAGCTGGTGAAACTGAGTCAGGTTTGTAGGCCTCCTTGATCACACACGCCTTTTCAGTTCTGCCTGCAAATTATCTAGTGGATTGAGGTCAGGGTTTTGTGACTTTGTTGTCCTTAAGCCATTTTGCCACAACTTTGGAAGTATGCTTGGGGTCAGTGTCCATTTGGAAGAGCCATTTGCGACCAAGCTTTATCTTCCTGACTGATGTCTTGAGATGTTGTTTCTATATATCCACGTAATTTTCCTCCCTCATGATACCATCTATTTTGTGAAGTGCACCAGTCCCTCCTGCAGCAAAGCACAACCACAACATGATGCTGCCACCCTCGTGCTTCACGGATGGGATGGTGTTCTTCGGTTTGCAAGTCTCCCCCTTTTTCCTCCAAACATGACGATGGTCATTATGGCCAAACAGTACTATTTTTGTTTCATCAGACCAGAGGATATTTCTCCAAAAGGACAATCGTTTTCCCCATGTGCAGTTGCAAACCGTAGTCTGGCTTTCTTATGGCGGTTTTGGAGCTGAGGCTTCTTCCTTGCTGAGCAGCCTTTCATGTTTTGTCGATATAGGACTCGTTTTACTGTGGATATAGATACTTTTGTACTTGTTTCCTCCAGCATCTTCAAAAGGATTGATTTGCACTTTTTCACACCAAGGTATGTTCTTTTCTAGGAGACAGAACACATCTCCTTCCTGAGCGGTATGTCGGCTGCATGGTCCCATGGTGTTTATACTTGCGTAATATTGTTTGTACAGATGAACATGGTACCTTCAGGTGCTTGGAAATTGCTCCCAAGGATGAACCAGACTTGAGGAGGTCTACAACTTTTTTCTAAGGTCTTAGCTGATTTCTTTTGATTTTCCCATGATGTCAAGCAAAGAGGCACTGAGTTTGAAGGTAGGCCTTGAAATACATCCACAGGTACACCTCCAATTGACTCAAATTATTTCAGAAGTTTCTAAAGCCATGACATCATTTTCTGGAATTTTCTAAGCTGTTTAAAGGCACAGTCCACTTAGTGTATGTAAACTTCTGACCCACTGGAATTGTGATACAGGGAATTATAAGTGAAATAACAAATGTTTGTAAAGAATTGTTGGAAAAATTACACTTGTGTTTTGCACAGATGTCCTAACCGACTTGCCAAAACTATAGTTTGTTTACATGAAATTTGTGGAGTGGTTTAAAAACAAGTTTTAATGACTCCAACCTCAGTGTATGTCCTCAACACTGGGGCCCCACAAGGGTGTGTTCTAAGCCCTCTCCTGTACTCCCTGTTCAACCATGACTGCTTGGCCATGCACGATTGCAACACAATCATCACGTTTACAGACAACACTACAGTGGTAGGCCTGATTACCAATAATGACGAGACTGCCTACAGGGAGGAGGTGAGGGCCTTTAGATTGTGGTGTCAGGAAAATAGCCTCACACTCAACGTCAACAAAATAAAGTAGATTTGGGAACTTCAGGAAACAGCAGAGGGAGCACCCCCCCATCCACATCGATGGGACAGTAGTGGAGAAGGTGGAAAGTTTTAAAGTTCCTTGGCGTACACATCACGGACAAACTGAAATGGTCCACCCACACAGACAGTGTGGTGAAGAAGGCGCAACAGCGCCTCTTCAACCTCAGGAGGCTGAAGAAATGTGGCTTGTCATTTAAATCACTCACAAACTTTTACAGAGCATCCTGTCGGACTGTATCACCGCGTGGTACGGCAGTTGCACGGCCCTCAAGGCTCTCCAGAGGGTAGTGCGGTCTGCACAACGCATCACTGGGGTCAAAATGCCCTCCAGGACACCAACACCACCCAATGTCACAGGAAGGCCAAAAAGATAATCAAGGACAACAACCACCCGAGCCACTGCCTGTTCATCCCACTATCATCCAGAATGCGAGGTCAGTACAAGTGCGTCAAAGCTTGGGCCGAGAGACTGAAAAACAGCTTCTATCTCAAGGCCATCAGACTGTTAAACAGACTCAAATCAATGGCCACTTTAATAAATGGACTTAATAAAGGTAACACTAGTCACGTTAAATAACGTCACTTTAATAATGTTTACATATCCTACATTACTCATCTCATATGTATATACTGTGTCCTACACCATCTACTGCATCTTGCGAATGCCGCACGCCATCGCTTATCCATATATTTATATGGGGATATACTTATTCATCCCTCTACATTTGTGTGTATCTGTGTGTATAAGGTAGATGTTGTGAATTTGTTAGATTAATTGTAAGATATTACTGCATGGTCGGAATTAGAAGCACAAGTATTTCTCTACACTGGCATTAACATCTGCTAACCATGTGTATGTGAACAATAAAATTTGATTTGATTTGAAACCACTACTAAAGGACACCAATAATAAGAAGAGACTTGCATGGGCCAAGAAACTCGAGCAATGGACACTAGACTGATGGAAATCTGCCCTTTGGTCTGATGAGTCCAGATTTCTAGATTTGTATTTCCATCTGCGGTGTCTTTGTGAGATGCGGAGTCGATGAACGGATTATCTCCGCATGTGTACTTCCCATGGTGAAGCATGGAGGAAGAGGTGTGATGGTGTGGGGTGCTTTGCTGATGACACTGTCTGTGATTTATTTAGAATTCAAGACAAACTTAACCAGCATTGCTACCACAGCATTCTGCAGCGATACACCATTTGCGGTATAAGGGCTATTTTACCAAGAAGTAGAGTGATGGAGTGGTGCATCAGATGACCTGACCTCCACAATCCAGCGACATCAACCCAATTGAGATGGTTTGGGATGAGTTGGACCGCAGAGTGGAGGAAAAGCAGCCAACAAGTGCTCAGCATATGTGGGAATTCCTTCAAGATTTTTTGAAAAGCATTCCAGGTGAAGCTGGTTGAGAGAATGCTAAGAGTGTGCAAAGCTGTCATCAATGCAAAGGGTGGCTACTTTATTTTTAATTTATCCGTTATTTTACCAGGTAAGTTGACTGAGAACACGTTCTCATTTGCAGCAACAACCTGGGGAATAGTTACAGGGATTGTAAACTGGGGATTATTAGGTGACCGTGATGGAATGAGGGCCAGATTGTGAATTTAGCCAGGACACCGGGGTTAACACCCTTACTCTTATGATAAGTGCCATGGGATCTTTAATGACCTCAGAGAGTCAGGACACCCGTTTAATGTCCCAACCGAAAGACGGCACCCTACACAGGGCAGTGTCCCAAATCACTGCCCTGGGGCATTGGGATATTGTTTAGACCAGAGGAAAGAGTGCCTCCTACTGGCCCTCCAACACCACTTCCAGCAGCATCTGGTCTCCCATCCAGGAACTGACCAGGACCAACCCTGCTTAGATTCAGAAGCAAGCCAGCAGTGGTATGCAGGTTGGTATGCTGCTGGCTCAACTTTAATTTCTCTAGGGTAGGAGGCAGCATTGGGAATTTTGGATGAAAAACCTGCCCAAATTAAACTGCCTGCTACTCAGCAATAAAAGCTAGAATATGCTTATATATAGTATATTTGGATAGAAAACTGTTTGAATGATGTATGTGAGTATAACAGAACTCATATGGCAGGCAAAAACCTGAGAAAAAATTCAACCAGGAAGTGGGAAATCTTAGGTTTGTAGTTTTTCAACTCATTGCCTATCGAATATACAGTGTCTATGGGGTCATATTGCACTTCCTAAGGCTTCCACTAGATGTCAACAGTGTTTAGAACCTTGTTTGAGGCTTCTACTGTGAAGTGGGGGCGAATGAGAGGGGATTGAGTCAGAGGTCTGCCAGAGAGGCATGTGTTGACCACGCGTGTTCACGTGAGAGTTAGCTTGCATTCCATTGCAATTCTACAGACAAAGGAATTCTCCAGTTGGAACCGTATTGAAGATATATGTTACAAACATCCTAAATATTGATTCTATACATCGTTTGACATGTTTCTACGGACTGTAACGGAACTTTTTGCATTTTCGACTGCACCTAGTGATCGCGCCTCATGAATTTTGATTACTGGGCTAAACGAGCGAACAAAAAGGAGGTATTTGGAAATAAATTATGGACATTATCGAACAAACAAACATTTATTGTGGAACTGGGATTCCTGGGAGTGCATTCTGATGAAGATCATCAAAGGTAAGTGAATTTATACATGGAAAATGCTATTTTTGACTTCTGTTGACTACACAACATGGGGGATATCTGTTTGGGTTGTTTTGGTCTCTGAGCGCTGTACTCAGATTATTGCATGGTGTGCTTTTTCCGTAAAGTTTTTTTGAAATCTGACACAGTGGTTGCATTAAGGAGAAGTGAATCTAAAATTCCATGCATAACAGTTGTATTTTTTAGCAAAGTTTGAGTTTATGTTTATGAGTATTTCTGTAAATTGATGTGGCTCTCTGCAAAATCACGGGATGTTTTGGAACTACTGAACAAAACGCACCAATGTAAACTCAGATTTTTGGATATAAATATGAACTTTACCAAAGAAAACATACATGTATGGTGTAACATGAAGTCGTATGAGTGTCATCTGATGAAGATCAAAGGTTAGTGATTAATTTTCTCTATTTCTGCTTTTTGTGACTCCTCTCTTTGGCTGGTAAAATGGCTGTGTTTTTCTGTGACTTGGCTCTGACCTAACATAATCGTTTGGTGTGATTTCGTCGTAAAGCCTTTTTGAAATCGGACACTGTGTAACGGCGTTCTTCGTTTGTTGAAAGAGAGTCGGACCGAAATGCAGCGTGGTGGTTACTCATGTCTTTAATGTAGAAGATAGCGATACATTAAATAACTTAAATAAATACAAAACAACAAACGGAACGTGAAAACTAATTACAGCCTATCTGGTGAACACTACACAGAGACAGGAACAATCACCCACGAAATACAAAGTGAAACCCAGGCTACCTAAATACGGTTCCCAATCAGAGACAACGAGAATCACCTGACTCTGATTGAGAACCGCCTCAGGCAGCCAAGCCTATGCAACACCCCTACTCAGCCGCAATCCCAATAACTACAAAACCCCAATACGAAATACAACAACATAAACCCATGTCACACCCTGGCCTGACCAACTAATTAACGAAAACACAAAATACTAAGACCAAGGCGTGACACACTGTAGCTGGATTTACAACAGGTGTATCTTAAAATGGTGTAAAATACTTGTATGTTTGAGGAATTTTAATTCAAGAGATTTCGGTTGTTTTGAATTTGGCGCCCAGCAGTTTCACTGTCTGTTGACGAGATCGTACGCTAGCGTACAAACCCTTGAATGAGTAGGCGTGTCCAAACTTTTGACTGGTACTGTACATATATGTACATATATCCACGCACAACGGTGTGAGCGGGTGAGGGAGCATGCAGAGACACAGACAAAAACAACTCCATTCAGTGAGACAGGCTTCCAGTCAATAGAAAATATTTGCAACACTGATGTGGGATATCTTTCTGGTTGTTTGGAAATCTGAGACCACTCTGAAGCAGTCCTACCATATAATTTGTGGTCGGCTGGTTGAGGGTTGCAAAATATGAAATGACACTGTGTCTGAGTATAAACGGAGGAGAGTCTATACTGCTATCTGATTGGGTAATACTTAATGTATCCCCCCTCTCCCTATTACATTTTATACTCCTAAAATAAAGGAAGTCTAAATCTTCACAGACTGTTCTTCTCAACATGGGACAGGACGGGACAGGACGGGGATAAAGGAGGGCACCAACTCCATGAGAATCACATGGAGGAAACCTTCAGCGGCTCACATCATTAGTTCTCTGAGCCACCTTGTCAGAGTATTTATAGCAGTGCTCTTTTCATCCATCACATGTTCAATGAGTCTGCCAATGGCACCCTTCCTTCTCTCTTCTCCCTCTCAGGGTCCCAGTAGAAATGGAGGATTCCTCCACAGTAACAGGAGGGACCTCACTACCGTAGGGATCCACTTACAGAGGAGGTCTGGTTACTCGTTAGGACTCAATGACATTGGCTTTGACTACTGGAGAATCTGACTGCTGTGGATTGGTGGAGTGCAGTGTGGTGCCTAAATACTCGGATTATTGCAAAACTTAGGGGGATTTTCTGTGTGTGTGATTGGTAATTATAGTGGTGATGAATAAAGATATGGGTTGTTGTCCCCTCTCCTCTCCTCTCCATTTGTGTAGTGTGTCGGATTGGACATCCACCAATTTCATGGCATGCACTATTCATCGAAGGTAGACTAGTACTGAAGTCCCTTATGTGTGGTGTGTGTTGCACCCAGCACACTGTGTATGCCGGTATTCTCCAGTGGGAAGACTGGAATGGGAGAGGTAGAGCTGAAGAGTAGAGGGAATGGAGGAGGGCTCGGTGGGCTGAGCGTTGTTTACCTGTCAGCTGGCATTGATTAATCTTGTGTTCGGTGAGATCGCTCAGCGACTCGAACACCTGCCGGCAGCTGTCGCAGCTGTGCAGCGCGGCCTCCTCGTCGTCGTCCTCCCCCTCCTTGCCTTCCTCTGGAGAGAGAAGCCTCTTCCTCAAACGCCTAGACCCGGCCTCAGCCTCACCATCCTCCAATTCCCTCTCGAGAGAACACTCTGGATCTGTTGGGAGTCACAGGAAATGACACGACACAACACAGTTAGGTGAGTGACCCGAAGTGAAGAGGCGACCTCTGGATGACAAAAACTCTGGTTTTAATAAAACAATAATAAAATGTGTAATAAAGATACAGGTTACATTTGGACTACTGTAACTCAAGCACTCACGCCGTAACATTGAGTGAGGACACACTGAAATGGACACACACACACACACAGCACACACACACACAAAATGCACACACAAACACACTCCTATGTTATTAAAAATGGTCTTACGATTTGTTTGCCCTCCTTCAACCAGGTAAAAGTACAGTATATGAAACTCGACTGATGGGAATATTTGTTGTTAATAAATTCAGGATTGCAGGTCTTGCCTGTTCTTCAAAATATGAGACTTCCACAATGAGAATGCTGAATTGCATCACTCTGGCTGTGTCAAAGGAGACTGGAAACTAGACATTTAATCTAGACATCCAACCTGGAACTACAGGCAATTAAAGAGAGACAGAGAAATAGGATGTGCGTGGGTGAGTGAGAGAGAGAGATGGAGAGAGAGAGAGCGAGAGGAAGAGTATGTGAGTGGGGGAGAGAGAGAGAGAGCAAGAGGAAGAGTATGTGAGTGAGAGAGAGATGGTGAGAGAGAGAGAAAGAGAGAGAGAGAGAGAGAGAGAGAGAGGAAGAGTACGTGAGTGGTTGAGGGAGAGAGAGAGCGAGAGGAAGAGTATGTGAGTGGGGGAGAGAGAGAGCAAGAGGAAGAGTATGTGGGTGAGAGAGAGATGGTGAGAGAGAGAGAGAGAGAGAGAGAAAGAGAGAGAGAGAGAGAGAGAGAGAGAGAGAGAGAGGAAGAGTACGTGAGTGGTTGAGGGAGAGAGCGAGAGGAAGAGTATGTGAGTGGGGGAGAGAGAGAGAGAGCAAGAGGAAGAGTATGTGAGTGGGAGAGAGATGGTGAGAGAGAGAGAGAAAGAGAGAGAGAGAGAGAGAGAGAGAGAGAGGAAGAGTACGTGAGTGGTTGAGTGAGAGAGGGAGAGAGCAATATGCAGGGCTGAGATTGGTGTGTGTTACCCCGTCGTCACGACACACTTCTCTGCATTATTCAACTCTGCTCGCAGGCAGCCGCGTGTTGCACTCATCAATATATTCTTCAATCCATCTGCACTTTTGGCACCTGATGGCTTTGTCCTGTAGCAGTGCCAGTGGTGGGCTGACTACCGTGAACCAGGACTACCATTCTACGAACCAGGAAACTATAAACACCCAGGGAGACAGACAGACAGCACCAATATCCAGGTGACACTACAACACTATTACAACACAACAAATTCTGCATCGCTTGCAAATTTATTTTACACATCTCCATTTCGAGAACAGTAAAAAACAAAACACATATGGTAAACTGGAGGGACAATATCAGCAGCATCTTTCAGATTCAACAGGCAGCATCTCTCAGATTCAGCAGGCAGCATCTCTCAGATTCAGCAGGCAGCATGGCCTGCAGTCCTTTCTCTCTCTCCCCTGTTGTGTCTCTCCCACTTCAACACAATAAGGCTGATTACGAAGACATACTCACAATTAAACAATCATGGCCCCCACCGGTCTAACTCCCAAAGCTTTCTGGTGAGGAGAAGGAGCCCTCCCTACCCTGACTGGCAGCCATTTTGAGCCCCATTGCCAGTTCTCTTCGCACATCATCTGAAAACTCTGGAGGGAACATTAGGAGCAGGCCTCCTTTCAGTCTTTCTGCCTAGCACACAGTTAAGACCGCTTAAGGACCTGGGCTGGGTAGGAAGTAGTGCAATAGCGTGTCTGTGGCAGTGTGTTGGCATGAAGCCAGGTCGTACATATGTGGGTTACATGTTGGCCATTTTAAAGTACTGGTCGGTCAGTGGGGTGCTCTTAAGATGTTCCTCAGAGGAGAGACGTTCCAGAACTCATCAAGGCCACCCAGAATTTTTCCTCTTCCCCCTCCCCCTCCCACCCCAATACTCCTCTCCTCTTCACTCCACTCCTCTCCACTTGCAGCCAAGTATTGATGTAACATCACACCCACCATTGTCCTTCCCTCTTGACGACGGAGGCTCTCGGAACATGCCCTCTAAAAATATCAGTGCTGTGGTTCCCACTGGGACCACAGCAGAACAGAAGGTGTTTCAAGAAAAATTTAAATCCCAATCCTCACAGATGCAGGCCTCGCCGAGCCCTCTGATGGGAATACTGCTTTTGACTGAGGCCAAACGCCACACAATATACACTAATGATTCATCCACACTAACAGGCTCGGCAGCAGAGCAGAGCAGAGCACAGCTCCAAATGTGCCAGGAAAAACACAGTGGCTGAGAAACTTTTCACAGGCACCGAAAGGTCTAGTGAAATGAAATGCTTTTTGTTAAAGACTCAATTAATGGAAGCCTCTCATGACATTTTTTTGTCTATTGAATGGTTATTGTGGGCCATTCCGTAAATGAAGTCAGATTATGTTTTGGGTTACTCATTTAGGAATGCACAGCAAAAGGCTAAAAATACAACCTTAAATTATCCTATGAAAACATACGATTTGACACCACTAATGTGGATCTAATCCGGGGTCATGGCTCTCTGTACAGCAGACGGACCCCATAGTCCCCCCCCCCCGAACCCCGATCTGTTGTTGTCTGGGTAAAGTGCTGAACATTGGGGGGCTTGACAGTGACATTACAAGGTCACGGCCACCCCAGGACCAGGGATTAGAAGCCTACCACATCACCAGATCAATACCGAGGATCCTGGGCCTCTCTGAGCCTCTCGGAGTCTCTCGGAGTCTCTCGGAGTCTCCTACAGTAATCCATCAGATCATGACATCCTCTTATACCAGGTCTCTGCAGGCTGGACAGAAGATCAATGCATCTACTGCTGCTTGGAGGGGCTGACAATCACACACAGGAGATAGCATAGATTTGTGGAATATGAAGATTTTTCAGATGGTTTTGTGCTGTAGTGGCCATTTTTGGCTTCCATTGGTGTGGAGTTATTTGCATTTTGAGGTAAGTTCTGAGTTTTAATGGATGCTCATTGCTCACATCAGTATAGGGTCATCAGGGTCATCAGAATTCATGATATGGGGAAAAAAAGGCGTCAATCTGTATTTAATACACAAAATCCATATGTTGAGGTCAGGTGGATATCTGGATATTTGTTCAATAAGACGACAAAAACCATCTACATAATAAACTGCATGCATTTTCAAAAGCTACAGAGGATATGATTTGGAGCTAAAAGCTCATAGATGATTAATAAATCAAAATGTGAAATTCGGGGACAGCGATTGACGCCATTTTGAGTTGCCCATAAATGCCTTCCTGGAGTCCATTCTCATCCTTCCATTCTCATCCCTCTCCCTCTAGGCTGTCTATTGAAGTACATTTATTATTCCACAACAGATATCTTGTTGGTCGCAGGCCCCCAAACCCCCCTGAACCCCACACCTTCATATTATTGAATAGCTCTGCTCTTAAATATTTATAAGGTTTTAATCAAATCAAATTTATTTATATAGCCCTTCGTATATCAGCTGATATCTCAAAGTGCTGTACAGAAACCCAGCCTAAAACCCCAAACAGCAAGCAATGCAGGTGTAGAAGCACGATTGATGTTCTCCTTCACCCAAACCAGGGAACCATCAGGGCTCCAGCAGAGCTGGGCCCCCCACGTCCCCCCTACTGAGCACTTAGAGAGACAGGTGGGGCCATACTGGCAATGGGGAGAGGGGAAGGAGAGGAGGGAGGGAGAGGTAAAGAGAGAAATTAAGGAAGAGGTGGGGGTTGAGAGAGAGAGAGAGCAAGAGAAAGACAGAGATGGAGAGACAGAGATGGAGAGAGAGAAAGAGATAACGAAAGAACCAGAGCAAAGGGGCACGAGAGACAGGGAGATGTTTTCCGAGAGTTAGACGGAATTTGTCTGACACTGGAGGGCTCTCGGTTATTTCGAACTCAAATTCATTCATATCCATCCACAACATAAAGGGTAAAGACATTGCAGTAAATATCACCCAAGGTGGTGCCATGCTCTCGCCCCGCTCCTGCTCCGTCTGTACTGTACGTCTAGTTCCAATAAAGTCCAATATGAGTCCTTCTTTGTGCAGCGAAAGACCTCAGAGCTGAAAGCAAGAGTCATTATCTTTTCATCCATCTCCATACTCATTTTCTCTCATTTCCAAGAGATTCAGATCTTGTAGATGGTCCCTCCCTCCCCAGCCCTCCCCTACTTCGCCATCCTAAACCCCCCCCCCCACCACCCAAGTTCAAATGAAGAATTTATTTTAACCAGCGCGCAGCTTCTGTCGACACATGTCGGCAGGCCTGATCAAAGGTGTGCAAGCTCCTTTATCAGAGTGTGGAGGGCTGTCAGCAATAGGAGGACATTAAGATTGAACAACCTTCACACGGATGCCGCCTTCCGCCACCTCATTATTTAAAAATCTAAAACTTTTGATTTGTTTTTTGGAGAGAGAAGAGAGGGAGATCACTTGCAATATAGGTCACACAGCCAGCCACATTACTGTACAGTCTAATGCCACATGATAAAGCCTCAGAGTGTATCTATCTCTCTATGCTCTCCTCTTCGCCTTTGTGTGGCTGTATGGGATTTGGGGTCCCTCCATTAGCCCGTCACGTCCACTGATCCCAGATCATTAAAGCTGTGTCATGATCTAGCTCTGAGACGCTGGGAGCAGAGAGATCAACTGAAACCACATTACTCAAGATTGTCATGTGTTAACATGGAGAGGCTACAGGACAGAATGTTTTTAGCAAGTCCTAGATCAGATCGTCATGCAATGCAATGAGATCAGATTCATAAATACGCACTGAATGGCTTATTTGACTGCATGTGTGTGTCTGAGTTCTTTGGGTGTTGATTCAAGGTTTTATTGGAGAAATCGACCGTATGACTTCATTTTGAAAAGCAAGTATAGAGTTGTTTATACCATAGCTATTATATATTTACAATCACATTGTTTTCTTAGCTTAACATAATACAGATGTAGGATCTTCATTTGATCACTCTTTTGTTGCTGAAATTTTTCCCACACCGCAGGAAATGCAGATGAGCTTCATGATTTACACATATGCACTGAAAACCTGCACTAACACACCGTTATATGAACAGTATTGCACTTTTCATGTTAAATTTTGGCCAGCTAATAGGCCCAGATTATTTTGCTGTGAAAATACTGTTCAAATTAAGATCCAACATCTGTACGTTACAAATCAACATGCAGCATCTTTATGAAAGAGAAAAAGCTGCCAAAACTATAACTGGAGGAGTTAGAACAAACAACAACAACAACCCAGTAGCTTATATGATCAAGGAAGCACCACATATCACAGGTAACACAGCATCATTCACCGTTAAATCGTTACATAGAAAAAAGATATGCGAACACAAAGGAAAGGAAATCAAAGGCAATGAATGAAGAACATGATTAGATACCTTAAATTATGATTCTCTCTCTCTCTTGCTGATTTCTTAGCTTCTGTCTCTCTCTCGAGCGCTCTCTCTCTCTCTCTCTCTCTCTCTGTCTCTCTCTCTCTCTCTTGCTGATTTCTTAGCTTCTCTCTCTCTTTCTCGCTCTTGCTGATTTCTTAGCTTCTCCCTCTCTCTGATTTCGTAGCTTCTCTCTCTCTCTCTCTCGCTGATTTCTTAGCTTCTCTCTCTCTCTCACTGATTTCTTAGCTTCTCTCTCTCTCGCTGATTTCTTAGCTTCTCTCTCTCTCTCTCTCTCTCTCTCTCTCTGGGAGTGATACTATTGAACGAAGCGCCTTGCCATGCCATTAGTGCAGTCAAACAACAAAGGAAATGAATAATAGAGAATATGATTTGAGAAGTGCTGGAGTGAAAGAGTCCCTTCCTCTTCCTGCTGTATGTAGAGAGCCCTGCAGTGCATTGATCTGTGGCTGGTTTAGCCCTCCTCCGCCGACGCTACGCTACCACTAGCTTGCACTACAGTAACAAGTACCTCGCCACCCAGAAAACCCCTCAGATCTAACACACTCTCCTACAGGCACACACACGCGCGCACGTATGCACAAACATGGAAGCACAGACACGCATGTAAGCGTGTACACACACACACACACACACACACACACCCTCTTCCTCACACCCAGAGCTCAGTCCACTCCACTTTTAACTGGAGCAGGCAAACTCTCCCACAAAATGGCCCCAACCAGCCACAGTCAGGAGTAAAAGAAAAGTGTACATAAAAAGGAGAAGAAAGAATGTGGAGCATGTGGTTATAATTACACACAGGCAGTGGAGGCTGTGGTAAAGCCAAGCTGTGGATCTTAAGCCTTCTCTCCGGGTAAAAAAGCAATCTGCCTCATTAAATCTCCCATATAATACTGTTCCTGCCCTCCGCACTAGCTAACTATAATGCTGGCTTTCCTCTTTACCAGAGAACCTCTTTTGTTATCATTTCCCCCTTTCCTATTCTGCTACACATCAGACATAAGTGTGGCGTATAGAATAATAATACAGTAGGTACCTGGCTGTAAGACACAATGAACATACAGGCTCATAGAGGAACACTGCTGGGGGTCTACTTATCAGCCAAGCACTCGACACACCACGTCTCATTCAGCTAGGGCCTTGTCAAAGCCTTAATGGGTAGTGTGAACACGTCAATCACTGATCAGTGGCCTACAAGCACGAAAATAAGCTGATCCATTGTTTCAGTTGTTTTGTTTGTTGTGGTTTTTTACATCCAAAGGGTCTTGATTGGGAACAATGGAAAGTGGTTTAACCATAAGATCCTATGCTGTTGGGTTTTAAACTCATACCATTCTTGATCATTGGTCCAAAACTGTATTTTCTGAAGGTACCACATGGCAGGTCAAATCAAATCAAATCCAATTGAAATAAAATGCAAATATTTGTCACATTCTTTGTAAACAACAGGTGTAGACTAACAGTGAAATGCTTACTTACGGGCCCTTCCCAACAATGCAGAGAGAAAGAAATAGAGAAATAATAGAAAAGTAATAACATGATAATAAAACGAATAATAAATACACAACGAGTAGTGATAACTTGGCTATACACACGGTGTACCAGTCCCGAGTCGATGTGCAGAGGTACAAGGTAACTGAGGTAGATATGCAACAAGGAATAAAGTAGCTAGGCAACAGGATAAATCATAAACAGTAGCAGCAGCGTATGTGATGAATCAAAAAAAATGTGTGCAAAAAGGGTAAACAACGATAGTCCGGGTCTCTATTTGGTCTACTAATTAACAAACTATTTAGCAGTCTTATGGTTTGGGGGTAAAAGCTGTTGAGGGTCCTGTTGGTTCCAGACTTCATTGGTATTGCTTGCCGGTGCGGTAGCAGAGAGAAGAGTCTATGACTTGGGTGGCTTGAGTCTATGACAATTTGTATTGCCTTCCTCTGACACCGCCTGGTATAGAGGTCCTGGATGGCAGGGAGCTCGGCCCCAGTAATGTACTGGGCCGTACGCACTACCCTCTGTAGTGTCTTGCAGTCTTTCGCCAAGCAGTTGCCATTCCAAGTGGTGATGTAGTCAGTCAAGAGACTCTCAATGGGGCAGCTGTATAACTTTTAGAGGATCTGGATCAAGTTGCAGAGGGAGGTGTTCAGTCCCAGGGTCCTTAGCTTGATGATGAGCTCGGAGGGCACAATGGTGTACTCAAATACAGTAGGTGTTCCTTTTGTCCTGGTGGGAGAGGGCGGTGTGGAACGCAATAGAGATTGAGTCATCTGTGGATCTGTTGGGGCGGTATGTGAATCGGAATGGGTCCAGGATGTCTGGGATGATGGTGTTGATGTGAGCTGTGACCAGCATTTTAATGCATTTCATGGCTACAGATGTGAGTGCTACGGACGATAGTCATTTAGACAGGTTGCCTTGGCGTTCTTCTGACGTGTGTCAGAGCCGGTGTCGTAGAATTCAATCTTAGTCCTGCATTCACGCTTTGTCTGTTTGATGGCTCGTCGGAGGTCATTGCGGTATTTCTCATAGGAAACAATGGGGTGACTTCATTGATGGCTTTTTGACGGTCTGTGGAGTCTGGTCCTGGCTGAGCAGTATGTCCTGCGCCGCCAACTCGTTGAAGTAGAAATATTAATCTATATCGAAGGTTAGCTGTTCTGATGTCCAGAAGCTCTTGTCGGTCTTAAGAAACAATGTCCAAGAGATGATGTGCAAAAAAAGCTCAAAGAAAATACACAACAAAACAGCAGAATTGGTCAGGAGCCACTTAAACAGCAGCTATCCAATCCAGAGCCATTCTGAAGGTGAATTTACATGAAAGTTGTGACAAATTATTCAAAACAATAATCTGCTCCTATATCTTGGTAAAGTTTTGCAACTTCTACTAGGATCCTTTACACTGCATCTGACGAGGGGGTTCAAAGAAAAACAACCAGACGAACTCAAATGAGAAAAGTGAGAAATTAATTTGTGCACACACTTGATTTCTCCACAGGCAAACATCGATCGTGTCGCTGCTGTCTCTCTCCCTTCACTCTGGAGATGGCGGCTAGAGGGAGGAGGTGCGGAGGAGAGGAGAGAGAGGCGGGTGTGCGTGTCTGAGGGGGTCGTTGTAATCAGGGGCTCTCATTAGCCCGCCGTTGGCTGTGGATGACAGAAGGTCTCCCAGGGAACCAGGGGAAACAGGGGCTCATAAGCCCAGCGCTTCATCTACTTCTGCTGGGGTGGCTGAGGATGAAGCCTGCCTCTCTCCCCAACCAACTCCCACAGAGCCTGGATCTCTACCTCTACCAAACACCAACCAACATGTAACCAACAACATACAGACCCTGCTTATCTACCAAACGTTAAGCAACACCCAGGAATTCATATAAAATACTACAACTGCAGACTAGACTGACATGGGCCTGGATGAAACACTCACGCAAAAACGATAGCCTAAGCCGAATGATGGAGACTGGTAAACACTGATCTGTGGGAGGGGGCTGAAGGAAGGAGACCTCCTCTCAGACACCTTACAGAACCAATAAACGGACCCATCCCCATAGACATACTGTAGTGAAACAGTCCTTGTGTTTCCAGTTTCTGCATGGGGATATCATACCTCTGTCTGAAGGGGCCCAGAGAGCGAGAGGTAGGTGGGTAAACACAACTGACTCTACCGCCAGGTACCAGGCAGTGTGTGTGACTGTGAGAACCCAGAGTCCTCAGCCTGCTGGGCAAAGCCATCCATATCAGGTTTAAAATAACCACACATGAGACTTAACCTTTCGCAGAGACAAATGAAATGAAAGAACGGTCGCGTGATCAGGAGCAGGCTTCATTCATAGTGGGCTCTCTGTGAGCCTGACCTGGATTACTGCTCTGTTCCTGGAGGGCATACGGTGAATGCCACACCAGCAGACAGGACACATTCATCTGCTCTGTGAGCTGTATTCTACCTCTATCTGAGGTTGGGAAACAAAGGCGTGAACACACACACATACACAGGCATGAATACAATACACGCACAATGCATGCATTTCACAGCATCTGATGTAACGCTCTCTCAAACAGACATGCACGAATGGACACGCACACACACACACACACACACACACACACACACACACACACACACACACACACACACACACACACACACACACACACACACAGGTGAGCCAACACACAAGGAGCAGTAACATATCCGAGTGGTTGAAACACACTTCATTCCTCTCTGGAGAGACGATAGATCACACACACACACACACACGCTCCACTTTCCAGTCCAGAATGTGAAGCAGAATCTGGCCTTACAGGAGACGTTGAATATGGCGATGCTCCTTTGGGCTCAGGAAGCAGCCATTCAACCTGCCATTCGCCAGCTTTTCAAGCTTAATAATGTCAAAATACATTCTATCATCATTACTGTCGTCACAGTCAGCAGTATGTCCATCTAAATAAAAAGTTACGCGCAACTGAAAAAATGCCTCGTCTGGAAGGAATCAAAGTATTGTTTTTACCAAGTGCGCATGTATCAAATCCAGCAAAAAAAAACAAATTATATTACTGATATTGCAGGAGGTGTAGAAAAGGCATTTTTTCGGTTGCATGCAACTCTTCATTTAGTACATACCGGCCGTGACGGCAGTGTTGACTATAGTTTCTCAGAGAAAAACCAGTAAGTACTGAACGTATTTTGACATTATTACGCTTGTAAAGCTGGTAAATGGCAAATTGAATCACTGCTTCCTGCCCTTAAAGGAGAATTGCCATATTTAACATCTCCTGAAAGGCCAGATTCTGGTTCACCCAAAACGATGAAATATGAAATGGAGCATTTACCGCTCGGAATCGCACTCTGCCCAGGACTGTGCTGCTCCTCTGTCACATTGTCTTCTACTGCCAGAAAGAAAGAGAGAGGGGAAAGAAATGGTTAACAGCAACAACAACAAAAAACCTACGACAGGTTAACGCCTGTCAGACACATCGAGACTTTCTTTCCCTTCTTCGCTATACCTTCGTCTTATTTTTTACTGTTATGGCTTTTCTGTACGGAAACTCCAGGAGATTTTAACAGCTCAACCAGTGCTTTGGGAATCCACACAAGCCTTTCATATGGACGAGGTTTGGCAACATGGCGAGCAGCCATCCGCGTAAGTAACATATAGGACTGAGTAATGACCACATGAATTATAAAATTCTCCCAACAAACCCTCTCCCAACATCAACAGTGACCAACTGAAAAAACGCCTTGATGACTGCGGAGGTTTCTGAGACAAAACAACGCCCAAAGTATTAGACAGGCGATATAGACTAACACATACGCTTCGGCAAGATGGTATTGTCACACATCTAAAAACACTGCAGTTTAAACAAAGTTTCTGAACAAATATACAGTACATACTGACTTTTTTAAAGCACTTCACAGTATATGAATTAGCAAGTGTTTTTGTAACATTGATACTACAGTGATATTAACAATTTATCAGATTCTAAGATATTTATAATTGGATTTCTATGTTGTAGTTTTGAGAAACCGTGTTAATATATGCATCCAAGGCCAGTTCACAACATGCACCTAAATGTGGCATATTTGTGCGATTCTGAATGCAGGACCGTGCATTCAGATCAGGCCTCAGTCAGTCAGTGATTTGTTTGTAACTGAGTGCTTGTCAAAGAAGTGATGGTTTGAACAGCGCTCCGACTAATTCATTAGCTACATGGAAACCAATCCTTCTGACACGATGTGGTATTATTGGCATTGGCCTTGACAAACATCACTTTAGCCTGTTCAAAAGGTAGGAACCTTTTTTTCGCAGGGGGCCTGCTTTGAACTAGGTGACAGGTAGGGGGGAAAAAGAGTTCCTTGCGGCATGTCAAATACAAGGTACTAAATGGATTTCAGCAGCGGGAAGAGAACAAAAGACTCTCCCACCTGTTCCCTGTAAAATTAGGGTCTCACCGAGAACTTCTGACGTCTCATCGTTCCTCCCCTGCAGTTGAAATGCATTCTCCATTATGCCTTCTCAACCTTTCATTTCCCTTCAGCAGAGAGAAAGGGGAGCCTGACAGGACCTCCCGGCTGGGGGAGAGTGGCAGTGTGACTGCCAACGCCAGAAACCAGCTAGCGACACTTTTAAAAAAAAGGACGCCAAATATCCCATACTTTGCATAATTAAGGCAGGGATCCTAGCCACTTCCTCTAAGGGGGGCTGGAGTCAATGTAGAGAGTGGTGTCAAGCAGATTCTTCTGAAAATGGTAGTCTTAGAAACAAATGTGCTATCTAGAAACTATAATGGTTCTTCAGCTGTCCCCATAGGAGAACCCTTTGAAGAACCCTTTTGGGTTCCATGAAGAACCCTCCACAGAGGGTTCTACATGGAACCCAAAAGAGTTCTACCTGAAACCAAAAAGGGTTCTACCTGGAACCAAAAAGAGTTCACCTATGGGGACAGCCGAAGAACCCTTTTGGGAACCTTTTTTCCAAGAGAGTAAGAAAGAGATGGGGGTAGCGATGTCTCGAACCACCGGACAATATTGAACAAGAGTTGCATGTAAAGGAATTCTAAAAATCTGTCTTTATGACGTGCTGTGTTTAGGAAATGTGTTTGATTCCACAAAAGGAAGAACAAGAGGTCTGCACTCCTACCTGAGTCAGAAACCATTTATCCAATTTCAGTGAATAGAAAAGGCTTTTAATTGGTCAGAGCTCTGTTAGTTCATTTGTTAAACACATCACTAACATGGAAAGGACGAGGAGTTAAAAAAAAAATGTATTCCACCTTTATTTAACCAGGTAGGCCAGTTGAGAACAAGTTCTCATTTACAACTGCGACCTGGCCAAGATAAAGCAAAGCAGTGCGACACAAACAACACAGAGTTACACATGGGATAAACAAATGTACAGTCAATATCGCAATAGAAAAATCTATATACATTGTGTGCAAATGTAGTTAGATTAGGGAGGTAAGGCAATAAATAGCCCATGGTGGTGAAATAATTACAATTTAGTAATTCAACACTAGAGTGATAGATGTGCAGAAGAAGAATGTGCAAATAGAAATACTGGGGTGCAAAGGAACAACAACAAAAAATATATGGGGATGAGGTAGTTGGGTGGGGTATTTACAGATGAGCTGTGTACAGGTACAATGATCGGTAAGCTGCTCTGACAGCTGATGCTTAAAGTTAGTGAGGGAGATATAAGACTCCAGCTTCAGTGATTTTTGCTATTCGTTCCAGTCATTGGCAGCAGAGAACTGGAAGGAAAGGCAGCCAAAGAGAAGTTGGCTTTGGGGATGACCAGTGATTGGGATGATACCTGCTGGAGCGGGTGCTACGGGTGGGTGCTGCTATGGTGACCAGTGAGCTGAGATAAGGAGGGGCTTTACTTAGCAAAGTCTTATAGATGACCTGAAACCAGTGGGTTTGGCGACAAATATGAAGCGAGGTCCAGCCAACGAGAGCATACAGGTCACAGTGGTGGGTAGTATATGAGGCTTTGGTGACAAAACGGATGGCACTGTGATAGACTGCATCCAATTTGCTGAGTAGAGTGTTGGAGGCTATTTTGTAAATGACTTCGCCGAAGTCAAGGATCGGTCGGATAGTCCGTTTTACGAGGGTATGTTTGGCAGCATGAGTGAAGGATGCTTTGTTGCGAAATAGGAAGCCAATTCTAGATGTAATATTTGATTGGAGATGCTTAATGTGAGTCTGGAAGCAGAGTTTACAGTCTAACTAGGCACCTAGGTATTTGTAGTATATGGACACAGTGTTAAAGTCCACCGTACATAGATAACTTAGAGCCACCGTACATAGATAACTGTGTCTCTATCTTTCTGTCTCACCAGTGCAGAAGCCTCGACTCGTCCTGTGGAGACATACACGCCTTAGTGAGTGAGCCTGAGTCCCTGTGAGTCTAATGAGTTTCTCTAGCGCTGTTGAGCACCTTGCATCCAGCATCATTTAAACGGACCAGGATAGAGGGGGGTTACTAATAAAGCCCTCGTGTTTCGTACAGACCTTGGTCGGGTGGAGGGATTGTGTGTGTGTGTGTGTGTGTGTGTGTGTGTGTGTGTGTGTGTGTGTGTGTGTGTGTGTGTGTGTGTGTGTGTGTGTGTGTGTGTGTGTGTGTGTGTGTGTGTGTGTGTGTGTGTGTGTGTGTGTGTGTGTGTGTGCGTGTGAGTGGGGGGGGTGGTTCATTTTGATTACTGTCCCTGTTGGCGAGATAAGTGAGTTGAGGCAGAAAATTCCATTTTACAATGCCATCCAAACTTACACATTACAGGAGTGTCAGCAATGAGTCGATGATTTGTCACCACTGTGAACTTATTAAAAGTTTTGGCCAATTAAACAAAACAAGCAATTTACATTCTTGT
Source organism: Oncorhynchus masou masou (assembly GCF_036934945.1). NCBI lineage: Eukaryota > Metazoa > Chordata > Actinopteri > Salmoniformes > Salmonidae > Oncorhynchus > Oncorhynchus masou. The sequence continues at coordinate 26,795,535 of NC_088228.1, forward strand.
TGTAAAATTGTTGTCCCATCACTCCATGGGAAGTTTTAATGGATTTGAAAGGCTGCTACCTACGTGGGCCATTGGTCATCCGATCTAGCCTGTCAGATACACAATAATTTACCCATGGTAACGCTCTGTAAATGTAACGAAAATCCCTCAGCAACAAACAAGAATACACATTTCACCAGCAATTGCTGCAATTTTCAACTAGAATGTATGATCATACATCTGGCTAATTTAATTAATGTATACTAGAGCTGCCTGATAACCATCTCAATAAGACAGAATCTATTACGCAGATGAATATATAACAGCATACAAACTGAATATCACAGCTATCAGTTCATTAATTTGACAAGGTACATTGTGTCACTCTGCCAGTAACACACTGCATTTATAATTATGCTGCAATGTTTTGTTGATACAACACATGGGACCAAATCAACACTGTTCCTTGGATTTTTATACGTGTAACAGAAATAATGTCATCTGACAACAAGTGTTGAAGAGTTTAAAGGTCCACTGATTAACACATACGAACTAACAAACATGATGGCCATTTAGGAGAGATTGGCAATCCTATGGCAGGACTCAATCCTTCAAAATGTAATCTACAAATGAATTACCAATCGGCAGAAGAAAAACACCAAGAATAAGACTTATGGCCAGACGTCCACAATAACAGCTTCAGTCAATACAGTAAGATGTCTCTTGTGAATAAATGTAGAAACAAATGTGCCAAACAGAACACGCTCTAATGAAGAAGTGAATGGGCGCTACGCAATGCAGTTGGGTTATCAATTGCTCTAATCCATCAAATTAATTCCTGTTGCGTGTCTGTCTGTCTGTCTGTCTGTCTGTCTGTCTGTCTGTCTGTCTGTCTGTCTGTCTGTCTGTCTGTGAGAGAAGGGCTGATAGACACACACACACACACACAGCCCTGAGTCTGTCTGTTCTTGGATATGCGAGCTGCGACAGTGTGACTCATCTGGTTGGTTACAGAGAGCTCGGACGTTACAGTGTGGAGCACAATGGCTGTGTAATCGGCCCTGACTGACCAGGAAGGAGACTCTCGCCACAGGGACTACAACTCAATTTAGCTGGGGTCACCAGGTCAAACCTCCTCAATTAGTACTAGGGGGAGAGGAGGGGAGAGGACACACACTGCACATGATGAATAACTTTCTTAATGATCATTATTTGAACAGGTGCTGATTAGTGTCATAAACAATTTGCAATGGAGAAGCTGTGTGTTAATCATATGGCATAACGTTTGTAATCCTTCATGTACTTTATCATGTAAACAAGTTATGAATATGAGTAGTAATTCTGAAGTAGTTTGAAATCAAATAATACCTTATTGGAAATAAAAATACTATCAAAGGATAAATAATCATACTAATATTATGGATATTGGATATTGTGATCATGTATAATACATGATATGTATTTTAGACAAACAAATGCATCAGGAAATCAATCACTGACAGCAGATGGGGGGGGGGAGACAGACACCATCTCCCCAGCAGTCAGACAAGCCATGACAACAGGAGAGACACATGCCATGAAATAACAGGAGATATCGGCCAGCTCCCGTGGCACCCAGACAAGCCCAGCACAACTCACTGAGCCCCAGCTTCCCGCATGTCAAGAACACTGACAGCCAAGTTAATGGTATTTCTATGGCTCCATCATCATTTCCTTAATGATAATACTAGCCATAGTTTTGTGTCACACTAGAAAAGTGCTAATGGGTGTTATACCACAGATCATTAATTGTAAAAAAAAAAAGAAAGAAAAAAAAAGAAGAAAAAAAGACACTAAAATATTGGGGGCTTATAAAGAAAAAACTGTCATTAGAGATGAATAAAGCTTAAAGTAGAGGAGAATAAAGAGGAATAGTGAATCTACCCTGTCTTCCACTTGAATTATTAAAACCAAATGAGTGCAGCTCTTATCTTTTTATTTTATTAATATGAATAGATACTGAATAATTATTTTTCATTCATATTCACAACAACAAAACTCTGAAGCTCTAGTATGGCCTAGTTGCAATCACTTGGTTTTCGTTAGGTAAAAAGTGGATATGGATCCTTTTGAGTACAGCACATCTGCCTAGTGCCATATTGACCATGTTGGACATCAATAAATGCATTAATAGTATTGTACTGGGCACAGATGAAGACATGGTTTAACTATGGTTGAACGCTCAACCTTTGCACCACTTCAAATCACCTCACCGAAATATGACAACGATAAAGCCTGAAATGCAATGACAAACACAAAATGGTGAGGTGAAAAAAGGTGTGTTTATCAAGGCAAACTCAAATGTGTTACCGAGCCAAAGCAGGGTTATTTTTGACAGTCAGCCTATATGACAGAGAAGGTCTATGTTAGCTGTTGGTTTTCATAGCATTTTCTTGACTGTAATAGTCATTCATACTATTTCCATATTATGGATTCATATGAACCCATTTCAAATGGCATACAGTCTGCTTCTATCCGATGCCAAGCCAAATCCCAGAGTTCATCCATGCAATGATGGAACTCATCTCGTGGTAAACATCAAATATTTAAGGTGTATATGACACGACAACGATTTCATGATATCCTGCAATACAGTAACTAAATGGTGCAGAAAATATATTTATATATGCAGACGACGGCTACCCTGGAAATATTGTTGTCAGCCAATGAAAACGTTATTGGAGTGAGACCGACCTCAGAGTGTCATTTGTGCTCGAAGAGAAAATCTCAACTCAGTCTCTCTCTCCCTCTCTCTGCTCAGGAAGTCTGTGAGCAACGTGGCAGGCAGGCAGGCAGTCACCTACTGTATGTGCAGATTCTGGACTAGTCTGTCCGAAGGATCCTCATCCTATGCCTCCTCACTGTGACTGAACAAGCTGCTGACCCAACACTTCGGGCACGTCCCATGAAAACAAAATGACGACGCACCGACTGTAGTTGAGAGACGTAGATAGTCTAGGATTGAGTAAATGTCAGTGATGAGGGTGAAGTGTTTGCATATAAGCGAATGATGTATGGTCTCATCCTGTGCCATCTATTCCCCTGAGCAATCGCGTCGCCGGCTCCGTCTCTCAGACTTAATTGAAACAGGACTTGTAACGTTGCCCTTTTCCTCGACAGGACCAAAACATAACCTCTGACTCCCTCCAGCATCCAATTGAGAAAGAGAAGAAAGGCGTACACATTCCACAGACAGAAGGGAAAAGGAGAGGCACCATCAAGGCTTTATTCTGTCCTCGTTCTCTCTCTGTACATGCTCTCTCCATGTTGACCGATACCATATGGCCCTGGCCCTGTCGCCGGTCATGATCGGGATTGACCTTCCCTACATGTGCCAATAAAGTGTTATTTTACTGTCACTGTGAGGCCTGGACACTGACCAGTATCTCTAACCCACAACACAATGATACTGTCTCTAACCCACAACACAATGATACTGTCTCTAATCCCCAGCACAATGATACTGTCTCTAATCTACAGCACAATGATACTGTCTCTAATCTACAGCACAATGATACTGTCTCTAATCCCCAGCACAATGATACTGTCTCTAATCTACAGCACAATGATACTGTCTCTAATCTACAGCACAATGATACTGTCTCTAATCTACAGCACAATGATACTGTCTCTAATCCCCAGCACAATGATACTGTCTCTAATCTACAGCACAATGATACTGTCTCTAATCTACAGCACAATGATACTGTCTCTAATCCCCAGCACAATGATACTGTCTCTAATCCCCAGCACAATGATACTGTCTCTAATCTACAACACAATGATACTGTCTCTAATCCCCAGCACAATGATACTGTCTCTAATCTACAACACAATGATACTGTCTCTAATCTACAGCACAATGATACTGTCTCTAATCCACAACACAATGATACTGTCTCTAATCTACAGCACAATGATACTGTCTCTAATCTACAGCACAATGATACTGTCTCTAATCCCCAGCACAATGATACTGTCTCTAATCTACAGCACAATGATACTGTCTCTAATCCCCAGCACAATGATACTGTCTCTAATCCCCAGCACAATGATACTGTCTCTAATCTACAACACAATGATACTGTCTCTAATCTACAGCACAATGATACTGTCTCTAATCTACAGCACAATGATACTGTCTCTAATCTACAGCACAATGATACTGTCTCTAATCCCCAGCACAATGATACTGTCTCTAATCTACAGCACAATGATACTGTCTCTAATCTACAGCACAATGATAATGTCTCTAATCTACAGCACAATGATACTGTCTCTAATCTACAGCACAATGATACTGTCTCTAATCCACAACACAATGATACTGTCTCTAATCTACAGCACAATGATACTGTCTCTAATCCCCAGCACAATGATACTGTCTCTAATCCCCAGCACAATGATACTGTCTCTAATCTACAACACAATGATACTGTCTCTAATCTACAACACAATGATACTGTCTCTAATCTACAGCACAATGATACTGTCTCTAATCTACAGCACAATGATACTGTCTCTAATCTACAGCACAATGATACTGTCTCTAATCTACAGCACAATGATACTGTCTCTAATCTACAACACAATGATACTGTCTCTAATCCCCAGCACAATGATACTGTCTCTAATCTACAACACAATGATACTGTCTCTAATCTACAGCACAATGATACTGTTTCTAAACCCCAGCACAATGATACTGTCTCTAATCTACAGCACAATGATACTGTCTCTAATCCCCAGCACAATGATACTGTCTCTAATCCCCAGCACAATGATACTGTCTCTAATCTACAGCACAATGATACTGTCTCTAATCTACAGCACAATAATACTGTCTCTAATCTACAGCACAATGATACTGTCTCTAATCTACAACACAATGATACTGTCTCTAATCCCCAGCACAATGATACTGTCTCTAATCTACAGCACAATGATACTGTCTCTAATCTACAGCACAATGATACTGTCTCTAATCTACAGCACAATGATACTGTCTCTAATCCACAGCACAATGATACTGTCTCTAATCTACAACACAATGATACTGTCTCTAATCCCCAGCACGATGATACTGTCTCTAATCTACAGCACAATGATACTGTCTCTAATCCACAGCACAATGATACTGTCTCTAATCCACAACACAATGATACTGTCTCTAAACTACAGCACAATGATACTGTCTCTAATCTACAGCACAATGATACTGTCTCTAATCTACAGCACAATGATACTGTCTCTAATCTACAGCACAATGATACTGTCTCTAATCTACAGCACAATGATACTGTCTCTAATCCACAGCACAATGATAATGTCTCTAATCTACAGCACAATGATACTGTCTCTAATCTACAGCACAATGATACTGTCTCTAACACAAAGCACAATGGTACTGTCTCTAATCCACAAACCAACCAAACACGGAGCACTGTCTATTACCAACACAACAACACAACAACACTGACCACAGTGTCTAATCCACAATAACACAAGAAATGACACACTTTGTGTTGGATGCATATTTTATGTGGTTGATAATGAAATACTGTCCGTTTTTATGTCGCTGAAAAAAATGGCACGTTGAGGCTACAAAACACTAAACGCACATTCCCATTCTCTGCAGATGCTGAAAGAAATCAATCATATTTCTCCACTCCTAACAGTAGGTCTATAATTGTACTGCAAGAAACAATTATGCAGGGTTTAATATTATAACAGGCTACATGTGAAGCCTGCAGTTAGTGTCCAGCCTTCTGTTACTATTCCAACTATTCCAACTCTAAAGACAGACCCTTGTATCTACTGCAGTAGATTTTGAGAGGGGAAATGCACTCTGACAGACACCACCAAATACAAACAGTGAAACTATGCAAAACCCCCAAAGCATGTCATTTCCATAGCAATTCTGTTTTGAAAATAAAAGCTGTCTTGTGGACATCTGTATTAGTGTGGCTCCATTCTTACAGGCAGAGGTGGACAAAGAACAATAAGCGACATCTGCCTACTCTCTTCTGATTCTGATCCAAACTCCGGAAATATCTATGACGTGTCCACATTTCATGTCAACTTTACCGCGGGAAGAAAAGCAAGCTGTAGGGGACATATGGAAGTAGGAACAATTTATTCAACCAAGCTGTTGCATTCGGATCTCAATAACAATGCGAAAACAAGCAGTGAATGCCATCACTCAGACAAGACTTAAAATATTGCATGCAGCAACGTTGTGTGACAAATACTGTATACCCACACACACTCAACCTAAATCAAATCAAATTGTATTTGTCACTTGCTGCGTAGACAACAGGTGTAGACTAAAAGTGAAATGCTTACTTACGAGTCCATTAACAACAATGCAGAGTTAAAGATAACACATTTTAAAGAAATACATTTGAAATAGTGACACGAGGAATAAATAGACACGGAATAACTAATACATTAAAAAAGTTAAAATAACATGGCTATATACAGGGATTACCAGTACAGAGTAAATGTACTGGTGTACGATGTACACACACAGACACATAGATGCTTGCGCATGCACGCACACACTCACAAATACACACACAAGAAAAGCATGCACACACACACAGAAGAGATGCACACACACACACACACACACACACACACACACACACACACACACACACACACACACACACACACAGAGAGAGAGAAAATAATTGCACACACACAGACTAAAGAAAAGCATTCACACACACACACACACACACACACACACACTTGTAGCAGATTGGTGAGAACAGATATTGTCTAAGAGATTTGTCTTTGGAGAATAGAAAATGTAATTTCACCTAATGCATCAAAACCAGTCAATGCCACCAACGTGTGCTGATGCTGACAAAAACAGAAATCTATCTATAGAGGCATTGTTGACTGTGCATAGAACCAGCAGACACAGACACACTTGAAAGTCTGTGACAACAATAGTGATATGTGCATGATGCACTCACATTCCCCTCACTCCTGGGTATTGATTTAAAATGGTGGCTGTAGGAATGTTACCACAGACCATGTAATCTTCCTTTGCGATGAAGACTTCAGAGAACAAAACGGGAGAATGAAAGCAAAGCAGTCGACAGACCACAAGCTGAGACAGTGAAATTGTGGACAATTATTTGCTGAGCAAAATACAATGCCTGCCAGATGAACTGCAGCTCAACCTCGAACCCCAGCAGCTACCCTACCACAAATACTACAGAGAAAAGTGTTGTGTGCCTGTGTGTGTACGCTTGTATGTGTGCAAGTGACA